>NC_091950.1:391760131-392060131 GCF_031021105.1 Erythrolamprus reginae | reverse complement strand
GAAGTAAAAACACCATCTGCGCATGCGCGCCCTTTTTTTCTATGGCCGCGCATGTGTAGATGGTGGAGTTTGCGTTCCCCGCCGCCCACGCAAAGGGGAAACCCGATTCGGCTCCTCGCTGTTGCTGCGCTACCGAGCAGATCAGCTGCTGAGCGGCCGAAGGAACCTTCCCTGGGTCTTCCCGGCCGCCCACGCAAAGGGGAAACCCCGGTTCCTCGCTGATGCCCGCCGCTCGCCCGCCCGCCAGCAAGAGGGGGAAGACCCAGGGAAGGTTCCTTCGTCCGCCCAGCAGCTGATCTGCTCGGCGCAGCAGCAGCGAGCAGACGAAGATCGGGGTTTCCCAGCCACCCACGCAAAGGGGAAACCCCGGCTCCTCGCTGATGCCCCCGCTCGCCCGCCCGCCGCCCACTGCCCGCCAGCAAGAGGGGGAGAGATAGAGAAAGAGAGAGAAGGAAAGAAAGAGATGAGAGAGGGAGGAAGAGAGTGTGAGAGAGGAAGAAGCAAGATAGAGAAAGAGAGAGAGAAAGAAAGATGAGAAAGGAAGGAAGAGAGTGACGTCATCGGTGGAAAAATCGCGATATAGCGTTTCGCGAAGATTGAGATCGCGAAACTCGAGGGATCACTGTATTTCATTTCATTTCATTCATTTCATTTTATTGGATTTGTATGCCGCCCCTCTCTGTAGACTCGGGGTGGCTAACAACAGTGGTAAAAACAACATGCGACAATCCAATACTAAAGCAGCTAAAAACCCTTATTTTAAAACAAATCATACATACAAACGTGCCATACATAAATTGTAGAAGCCTAGGGGGAAAGAATATCTCAGTTCCCCCATGCCTGACGACAGAGGTGGGTTTTAAGAAGCTTACGAAAGGCAAGAAGGGTGGGGGCTATTCTAATCTCTGGGGGGGAGTTGGTTCCAGAGGGCCGGGGCCGCCACAGAGAAGGCTCTTCCCCTGGGTCCCGCCAAACGACATTGTTTAGTTGACGGGACCCGGAGAAGGCCCACTCTGTGGGACCTAATTGGTCGCTGGGATTCGTGCGGCAGAAGGCGGTCCCGGAGATAACCTGGCCCGGTGCCATGAAGGGCTTTATAGGTCATAACCAACACTTTGAATTGTGACCGGAAACTGATCGGCAACCAATGCAGACGGCGGAGTGTTGGTGTGACATGGGCATATTTAGGGAAGCCCATGATTGCTCTCGCAGCTGCATTCTGCACGATCTGAAGTTTTGGGACACTTTTCAAAGTTAGCCCCATGTAGAGAGCGTTACAGTAGTCGAGCCTCGAGGTGATGAGGGCATGAGTGAGTGTGAGCATTGACTCCCGATCCAAATAGGGCCGCAACTGGTGCACCAGGCGAACCTGGGCAAACGCCCCCCTCGCCACAGCTGAAAGATGTTTCTCTAATGTGAGCTGTGGATCGAGGAGGACACCCATATAAAGAGATGTTGCAAATTATCTGATAAAGACAGGCCTGATGCCACCTAGGAAGTTTCTCATCTTGAGGATGAATTTGAATATAGGTCCTATCTGCCCATCTTTTATTCTCATATCGCTGTATCCCTTTCTTCCTCATTGTTTATTCTATTTTCCATTACTTTACTACTGTTATTTTTCCATTTATTTTCATTCCTCTGTTTTTATTGTTATAAGCCTCCTAGAATAGCCCCACAGTGAGATAGGTAGAAAGAAAATAAAATGACTCCAATCCCAATCTAATCTTTTAGCAGTATACAGTACTATATTAAGTTTGCTGCCTAGGGGACGAATAATATTCTATCCTTGCCTATGTGACTCTGAAGTTATCAAATCTACTGCAGAGAGTTGTTAAAGGAATAAAATATAAATTATGAATTAAACTGTACTAAACTAATTAAACTAAACTCTAACATTAACCATGGGAAAAGGCTTCTTAAGATTTAAAACAAAATAATTAATTTCAATTTCTGGAATTCTCATGTGTCCCTAAGTCTCAATGAGTTCAGTGGAGTTTATGGCGCAATTTTTCTTGAAATCTAAAACAAAATTTCTTCACTTTCACTCTTTCCCAGCTATGAATCATGCAGCCTCTTCTGTGAAGAGATCAAAATGCATGTATTTTTCTGGAATGTCTTCATTTGCTATCAAAATAGTTCCACGTTTCTTCTCATAAACAGCAGGGACATTTTCCACTGAATTAATTTTAAATATTGCCTATGCAAAAATGTATGTACAATGCCATCTAATTTTTGATATTCTGGTACCACTCCAGCTGCAGAACAGCCAAGACAGAGAAAGAAATTAAAGACAGTGTACAACAGTCTTGAATAATTTATCATCCAATCTTTCCAGGACATATAAAAATGAAGTAATAGGAGAAATTCATTTTGTAGTTAGCTGCTGGTTTAAGTACAATAACTAATGTTTTATCATTCTGTGGAATAATGTTTAAAAATGAATTGCATTTACTGGCTGAAAAATAATAAAGTAGCAAAAGTCTTGAGGAATCTTTTAATTAAAGATGGTTGATATGAATATGAGCAAAATAATCCCTGGAAGAATACTGAACCTCCATCCGTACAAATGTGTTTTAAACAAGAGCAATGAAGATAGGTACAGGTATTTAAAACTTTCTCTCCTTCTACTCTTAATATCTACAAGTCCTTGATTTATAATCATTTGTTTAATGACCTATTGAAGTTGCAATGTCACTGAAAAAAGTGACTTAAAACCAGTCCCTGCACTTACAGCTGTCAGAATTTTGGGAGGGTCATGCCATCAGACTTTGGGTACCCAGCAACTGGCAACTAGTTGCGGGCATCCCATGGTCATATGATCATCATTGATGACCTTCCCAGTTGACGTTTGTCAAACAAGCTGGTGGGAAAGCTGAATTTGCTTAATGACTGCATGATTCGGTTAACAACTGCAGTAATTCCCTGAATAACTATCAAAAAACAGGTGTAAAACTGGGTGCAACCCACTTAGCAACTGGCTTCCTTAGCAATAGAAATTCTGTAGCGGTGAAATGCTGCTGGTTCCCTCCTACCTATCAGTCATCAGAGAGCCGTTTGCAAAGGGAGCCTGAGGCTCCGCCTACCTACACGTATACCGCTCTTTGGGTTCTTTTACCCTCTGCACTCACCAGAGCTTACAAAACTTTTGCCAGATACATCCTTGAATACAGCTCATCTGTCTGGAACCCATACCGCATCTCGGACATCAACAACCTCGAAAATGTCCAAAGATACTTCACCAGAATAGCCCTTCACTTCTCCACTCGAAACAGAATACCCTACGAAAATAGACTTGCAATCCTAGGTCTTGAAAGCTTAGAACTACAATTCCTTAAACATGATTTAAGTATTGCCCACAAGATCATATGCTGCAATGCCTTACCTGCTAGTGACTACTTCACCTTCAACCACAACAACACAAGAGCACACAACAGATTCAAACTTAATATTAACCGCTCCGAACTTGACTGTAAAAAATATGACTTTAGCAATCGAGTTGTCGAAGCGTGGAACTCATTACCAGACTCCGTAGTGTCAATCCCTAACCCCCAACATTTTTCCCTTAGGCTATCCACGGATTGACCTCTCCAGATACCTAAGAGGCCAGTAAGGGGCGTGCATAAGCGCACTTGTGTGCCTCCCATCCCCTGTCCAATTGTCTCCCCTTATCTCATTTATCTTTTCTTCCATTCCTATAGCTTTCCCACTATTCCTCACTGACTTATTTTATTTTATGCTCACATCTTCTCCTCTATTCTTTCTTTGATATATTTTACTACATGTATATTCTCTATAACCTACAATGTGTATTGGACTAAATAAATAAATGAATGAATGAATGAATGAATGAATGAATAAATAAATAAATAAATAAATAAAAGAACCCAAATGGCAGCGTACGGGCGGTAGACAGAGCCTCATGCTTCATTCAGAAACGGCTCTCCAATGACCGATAGGCATGAGTAGGAACATTTCATCCCTGAAATTCTAATACCAATTGTAGTCACCCTGAGTCCTTCGGGATTGGGCGGCATTTTTTGGGAGCCGCTCCAAGTCCTTCGGGATTGGACGGCATAGAAGTCAAATTAAATAAATACTGTAGTCTTAACTTGATGATTACCTTGTACCCTATACTCCTATATTATAAAGGTTTTCTATTTCTGCTTACAAATAACAACTACAGTATTTGATCTTTTTTTTGTTGTTTTGTTCTTACAGAACTTTTATTTTTTATGTTTTGTTAGCTACTCAGTATGTTTGCAATTCTCTTGATTGAATGTGAATTATTTCTATTTGCATACCTTGACTTAGTTTAGAATTTTTCTCCAATTCCTGAGGATCCTTGACAAATGTCTAACTTAGGTGGATTGCCAGGCCAATGGTAAAAGTATGTTCTCTGCTTTATGATAATCACCTGACTCTGAATTTTGATTATTTTTCCTCTAGTAGCTGCAAAGCATGAATTTAAGCCATAATTTTCATAAAAGGCATTTTTAATCCCCACCTGTCCCAGTTCATGATTTGCAGGTGCTATTTTTTTCAAAACGTCACCACAGAAAAGTGCCAGTCTTATAGATTACTATGGGACTATCTTAGGCTGAAGAGAAAATAGGTTTTTTAAAATAAAATAAAATAAAAATCCACCATTCTTCCCATTTGGGTATTAACCTGATGCTAGCATCTTACATAATCAAAAGGCAGTGGTATTTTCCATACCTATTGATGATACCCGTCTTGGCAGATGGCAAAACTCCCCCTTGCCTCGGGAGCTTTTGGAATGGGAAATGAATTTAAACATATGAAGAAAAATATACAAAAAGAATGTGGGTGTACATATGGAACGAGGAGGGCATGACAATTCATAAAGCAGATTTGTTCAGCTCTGCGTATTATGATGAACACTATCTAGCTCAAGTGATTACTTTTCAAAGCAGGCACCATTCTAAAGGAAGTGCTTTGAAGGGAGAGGAAAACAGGATTTCTTAAAAATTAGGCAGAAAAATATTGCAGCAGCTGCCATCTTAAAAAAAACCCCACAATCTTTCCTGTGTGAGCTTGAAGGAAGAATTCATCTTCAGGGGACTCAAGACCACTGTAATTGAGTAAAAGTGCCAGAAGTTAATAATAAAAAATTAAAAATAATCTGCATGTTAATTGCTGGGGTTTTATATATGTTTTATTTTTAATATTAGATTTGTTTCACTGTTATATTGTTTCTATTACTGTTGTGAGCCGCCCCGAGTCTTCGGAGAGGGGCGGCATACAAATCAAATAAATAATAATAATAATAATAATAATAATAATAATAATAATAATAATATTAAGTGGGATTCCTTTCTATGATGTTTATATGATCTGCTATTAGTTGAAACATTAATATCTACGTATGAGAATCTTTCAAGGATCATATGATCTTTGTTCATCTGCATGTGATCTAAACTGGCACAAAGCTGAGTTTCTGGAATGAATTACTCAATCTCTACATAAACATCTGGGCCTTACAATGACAGTAGTGGTACTGTAGTCTCTTAAGTCTTCTCTTTGACTTACAGTGCTTCAAAGTCTTTTTTGCAAATGACATGGGCAGCATGGCTAATTCCTAATGTTCTGTATGAACATTATGACCTATATTTATTTTCTTTTTTTTCCAACAGGAGGTCTTGGATTAGGGTAGACAAATACTTGCATCAGTGAGATTGTTTGGAGATGTGGATGTGGTTAATTGGTTCTTATTTTTTAATGTATTATTTTATAATTATTATATTTTCTATTTTGTTTGGCTTTATTTGTACATCGCCCAGAATCAGTTTGAAGTGGAGTGATACCTAAATCGATTAATCACAGATGATGTTGCACATACAGTAGCACATAATAAATATTTCGCTTTTTCACAGTTTAGTCTTCTTTATGAATGCAGTTCTTCAGTAACAAACAGCATATTGTGTATGTGTACCGACTGAACGTTTAAAGATACATATTCTTAAACCTGCTTTTGTTGTGTATTTCTCATCATTGTGACCCTTCCCCTTCTAATTTAATAGTACTGTGCTAGCAAATATTACGGACATTGTACATCATTATGAGTTATTCCGCGTCTCCTGGATACACTTGTAAATAAATCATAGGGGATAAAGGAGAGTGTTCAGGCTGCATGATTTCTCTATTCACAGACTGGAACATCTGTCTTTTCTCTATTCACAGACTGGAACATCTGTCTTTGTTTAGATGGCTACCGAGTGATTCACGTGTCATGGACTCCAATGTTTGCAGACATCTAATTATGGTGGAGCTCAAATGCTGTTTAGATCTTTCTGCCTCTACATCACCCACTTTGTCCTTTTACTTTTCTTCCCCCATTTACCTTTATTAAGTTAAAGGCACTGACATTACATTACAATGAATTTCTATACTGTACTTCTCTTGTCATCTCCTCTGCTCCTGTACTGGATAGATCGGAGGCTGTTGATTGCTAATGAATCTTTACAGTTCAAGCAAAAGCACAGGTGTTACGCGCATTATCAACTCTTTCTTCAAATCCAACAACTCTCTCTTCAAAGACTCTTACCTCTAAATCACTCCTGTTCATTTCTGATTCCCTCCCAAACAATAAACTTGGATTAGGAGACTCGCATCTGGTCAACCACATGAGACATTTTGCAATTATCAGAAGCAGAGAGAGCTGTCTGCTGCAATACACCAAATCATTTTTTATTGGTTCTCTTTTCATTTCTACCTTTATTGCCTTTCCAGTCAGCTGATGGGAAAGGCAGACTTCCATATCGTTATGTCCCACCTAACATTTATTTCTTCTGGATATGTTTTATTTACATTGAGATCATAGGCCCCATTGATAAGTTCCTTTTGTGTCCAATTACATGGCCAATAAAGCTATTAGAAACATAGACGATTGACGGCAGAAAAAGACCTCATGGTCCATCTAGTCTGCCCTTGTACTCTTTCCTGTATTTTATCTTAGGATGGATATACGTTTATCTCAGGCATGTTTAAATTCAGTTACTGTGGATTTACCAACCATGTCTGCTGGAAGTTTGTTCCAAGTATCTACTATTCTTTCAGTAAAATAACATTTTCTTGTCTTGCTTCTGATCTTTCCCCCAACTAACCTCAGATTGTGCCCCCTTGTTCTTGTGTTCACTTTCCTATTAAAAATACTTCCCTCCTGAACCTTAATTAACCCTTTAACATATTTAAATGTTTCGATCATGTCCCCCCCCCTTTCCCTTCTGTCCTCCAGACTATACAGATTGAGTTCATTAAGTCTCTCCTGATAAGACCTTCCACCATTTTTGTAGCTTGCCTTTGGACCCGTTTAATTTTATCAATATCTTTTTGTAGGTGAGGTCTCCAGAACTGAACACAGTATTCCAAATGTGGTCTCACCAGTGCTCTATACAGCAGGATCACAATCTCCCTCTTCCTGCTTGTTATACCTTCATTCTATTCTATTCTATTCTAATTCTAATTTATAATTCTATTCGGTTTCTTCTTTCTTTTGGCCATGCAAAGAGAAGGGAAGGAAGTTGCACTAATTTCTGCCCTGCCACATTGGGATTTAGATCATCTGATCTGGCCAGAGAAGACTCATTAACCATCACATCAGGGTGGAAGATATGCAACTATCCTTAGATGAAGGCCTAACCTTGGCTTATCAATTGCATGTATAATACTGATTCCAAAAAATGGGTGAGATGAAGTTTAAATAATTTTCCCCTTGACAATTAAGATATTTTCAGAAATCAATAGAATATTTTAGACCAGAGGTCTTCAAACTTGGCAACTTTAAAGACTTGTGGACCTCAACTCCCAGAATTCTCCAGCCTGGCTGGAAATGTAGGATCTCCTGCTTGGCCATGGGCTTGGACTAGATGACCTACAAAGCCCCTTCCAATTCTGTTAATCTGTTAAATCTGTGAATTACTATTTGAAACAGGATAACAACAACTGGAATCTTTCAAATTCAATGCTCAGTAGCTTAGATACTTTATTAAATTCCCATTTTACGATAGATGTCGGCCTATCTTAATATTCTTAGGGCAGGGGTAGGCAAAGTTGGCTCTTCTATGACTTGTGGACTTCAACTCCCAGAATTCCTGTGCCAATCATGCTAGCTCATGATTTCTGGGAGTTGAAGTCCACATCATAGAAGAGCCAACTTTGCCAACCCCATCCTAGGGATATCATTATTAGTCTCTTCCAGACCATGTCCAAAGGAAATGCTTACCGAATTAGTGCCAAGGATTTGCAAGTCAGGCTTCTCCGATTCCAGCAGCTTGGCCACCATCTTCAAGAAACTCTCCACAAAGAGATTGATGCTCTGGCAGTGGCAGGCCATCAATAGCTGATCCAAAGCTTCCATTGCAATGCACACATACCTGTGGGTAGTTTGGTATAAAAGTACATCCAAAGTAAGAGATTGCCCCAAATCATCCAGAAGATTAAAGTTAGAGAAAGCGACTGATTAGGTCCCACAGAGTTGGCCTTCTCCGGGTCCCGTCGACCAAACAATGTCGGTTGGCGGGACCCAGGGGAAGAGCCTTCTCTGTGGTGGCCCCGACCCTCTGGAACCAGCTCCCCCCAGAGATTAGAATTGCCCCCAACCTCCTTGCCTTTCGTAACTCCTTAAAACCCACCTTTGTCGTCAGGCATGGGGGAACTGAAATATTCCTTCCCCCTCTCAGGCCCATACAATTTATGCATGGTATGTTTGCATGTATGTTTGGTTTTAATAAGGGTTTTTAGTTATTTTTAATATTAGATTTGTTTCATGTTGTTTTATTGTTGTTGTTAGCCGCCCTGAGTCTGCAGAGAGGGGCGGCATACAAATCAAATCAAATCATAAATAAGCAAGCTGCCACAGATGGACAAACTTTCCAGTAGCCCAGCCAAAGTGAAATACATTTTTAGGTATGGGGATGAACTTTGATTTTTATTCAACCTTCCCCTTCCTTTTATTTTAATTTTTTAAAATTGATTTTTCAAGACAAAACAAAGACATACACAGAAACATACAACATAAAAAAGGAGCCCATACTGCTCCGCTCTTTTCAGAAGTCAAAAAATGGAAATAAAAATCCTATAGATCGTGTTAACAAAAGGAAGAAGAACAAGTAAAGGTAAAAAAAGAAAAGAAATATATGTTATATATGTTATTGCTATTTTACAAGGATTTACATAGTTTTGTCCCATCTAATAAACAGTATAATATTTCAACCTTTCTTTTCCTGATGATCTCCTTCCATTGTTCATTCAAATGAGAGAATCAGCCAAGGGGATTCATGGCTGGCTGAAAATTAAAATCTACTTTTTACCAGGTCTTTATTAAACACAGTATAAAAGATATATATGCTTAAGCCACAAGCTGAACCAGCACTACCTAACCCAGTGTTTCCCAACCTTGGGAATTTGAAGATACCTGGACTTCAACTCCCAGAATTCCCCAGCCAGCATTCGCTGGCTGCGGAATTCTGGGAGTTGAAGTCCAAATATCTTCAAGTTCCCAAGGTTGGGAAACACTGACCTAACCCCATTAGGTTTCGGTAGAATATTGTGTAAATCCAGCTGCCAATAGAAAAGAAATTGTCTGAGAAATCCAGATCCTGAAATATACTTGTGTGTCTTTTCCCTTACAGAAGGAGAGGCTTTTGGGACACAGCAAACTGCAACTGGAAGAGAACATATAGATCATGATTTGGATCAACTACATGAAAACAGTAGGAGAAAGGTGGGGACAGGTTAAAACCCCTAAAGGTCGTATACAGAAAAGGGTGAGTTCACGAATTTGATTTTACTGGCAAAGATGCAGGGAGGGAAGGGCACTGCCTTAAGGTTAATAATAATAATAATAATAATAATAATAATAATAATAATAATAATTTATTAGATTTGTATGCCGCCCCTCTCCGAAGACTTGGGGCATCTCACAACATAATACACAATGTACAAATCCAATATTAAAAACAGAATAAAACCCTTATCATAAAAAATTAATCACACAACCCAAGCAAACCATACATAAATCATAGTAGCTAAGGGGCATATCAACTTCCCCATGCCTGGTGACATAGGTGGGTTTTTAGGAGCTTGTGAAAGGCAAGGAGGGTGGGGGCAGTTCTAATCTCTGGGGAAGTTGATTCCAGAGGGCCGGGGCCGCCACAGAGAAGGCTCTTCCCCTCGACCCCGCCAGATGGCATTGCTTAGTTGACGGGACCCGGAGAAGGCCAACTCTATGGGACCTAATCGGTTGCTGGGATTTGTGCGTCAGAAGGCGGTCCCGAAGGTATTCTGGTCCGATGCCATGTAGGTCATAACCAACACTTTGAATTATGACCGGAAACTGATCGGCAACCAGTGCAGACTGCGGAGTGTTGATGAAACATGGGCATATTTGGGGAAGCCCATGATTGCTCTTGCAGCCGCATTCTGCACGATCTGAAGTTTCCGAACACTTTTCAAAGGTAGCCCCATGTAGAGAGTGTTACAGTAGTCAAACCTCGAGGTGATGAGGGCGTGAGTGACTGTGAGCAGTGACTCCTGGTCCAAATAGGGCCGCAACTGGTGCACCAGGTGAACCTGGGCAAACACCCTCCTCGCCACAGCTGAAAGATGGTGCTCTAATGTTAGCTGTAAATCGAGGAGGACGCCCCAGTTGCAGACCCTCTCCGAGGGAGTCAATAATCCCCCCCCCAGGGTAATGAACGGACAGATGGAATTGTCCTTGGGAGGCAAAACCCACAGCCACTCCGTCTTATCAGGGTTGAATTTGAGCTTGTTGACACCCACCCAGACCCCAACAGCCTCCAGGCACTGGCACATCACTTCCACTGCTTCACTGACTGGACATGGGGTGGAGATGTACAGCTGGGTATCATCAGCGTACTGATGATACCTCACCCCATATATTTTTTCTATCTGTAAACTAGAATAAGGGGCATGTCCAGTCAACGAAGCAGTGGAAGTGATGTGCCGGTGTCTGGAGGCTGTTGGGGCCTGGATGGGTGTCAACAGACTCAAACTCAACCCGGATAAGACGGAGTGGCTGTGGGTTTTGCCTCCCAAGGACAATCCCATCTGTCCGTCCATTACCCTGG
Organism: Erythrolamprus reginae; assembly: GCF_031021105.1. Taxonomy (NCBI): domain Eukaryota; kingdom Metazoa; phylum Chordata; class Lepidosauria; order Squamata; family Dipsadidae; genus Erythrolamprus; species Erythrolamprus reginae. Next base: position 392,049,020 of record NC_091950.1, on the reverse strand, counting down.
GGGGGGAATCATTGACCCCCTCGGAGAGGGTCCGCAACTTGGGCGTCCTCCTCGATCCACAGCTCACATTAGAGAACCATCTTTCAGCTGTGGCGAGGGGGGCGTTTGCCCAGGTTTGCCTGGTGCACCAGTTGCGGCCCTATCTGGACCGGGACTCATTGCTCACAGTCACTCATGCCCTCATCACCTCGAGGTTCGACTACTGTAATGCTCTCTACATGGGGCTACCTTTGAAAAGTGTTCGGAAACTTCAGATCGTGCAGAATGCAGCTGCGAGAGCGGTCATGGGCTTACCTAGGTATGCCCATGTTTCACCATCACTCCGCAGTCTGCATTGGCTGCCGATCAATTTCCGGTCACAATTCAAAGTGTTGGTTATGACCTTTAAAGCCCTTCATGGCACTGGACCAGAATATCTCCGAGACCGCCTTCTGCCGCACGAATCCCAGCGACCGATTAGGTCCCACAGAGTGGGCCTTCTCCGGGTCCCGTCAACTAAACAATGTTGGTTGGCGGGCCTCAGGGGAAGAGCCTTCTCTGTGGCGGCCCCGACCCTCTGGAACCAACTCCCCCCGGAGATTAGAACTGCCCCTACTCTCCCTGCCTTCCGTAAACTCCTTAAAACCCACCTTTGTCGTCAGGCATGGGGAAACTGAAACACCTCCCCCGGGCATGTACAATTTATGTATGGTATGTTTGAGTGTGTGTCTGTTAGCAAAATGGGGTTCTTTTAAATATTTTAAATTATATTTAGATTTGTTATAAATTGTTGTGCTATGCTGTGAGCCGCCCCAAGTCTGCGGAGAGGGGCGGCATACAAATAAATAAATAAATAAATAAATAAATAAATAAATAAATAAATAAATAAATAAATAAATAAATAAATAAATAAATAAATAAATAAATAAATAACTAACTAACTAACTAACTAACTAACTAACTAACTAACCAAACACAAGTTTCTCCTTTTTCAACAAGAGCGCTTTAGTGCTTTTCACTTTCAATGGGCTTGGGAAAAGGGTGAACTGGAATACGACACACACTGCCACTGTGTCTTATTTGGATTGTAGAGAGTCTTAAAGTGGATCACTTCAAGGTTTCCAAACTCAACAGCAAAATGCCAACTATGTGGTAATGTGCACGGATAAGGTCCATCAGTGTTTCTGTGTGGGTGTGGGTGAAAATGCAGCGACATAGCGTTGCCATTTATCTTAATGTGGACTGACAAATCAGCCTATTTTTAACCAGTAGCACTTTCACAGATGTTCATCCTAAATTGTTCCATTTTATTTCTGTAGAAACATATTTCAAAATGTATTTTGATAAACTGTTTGCTTTCCAAACAGGTCTGGAAATATCCTCAAATACTCAAATACAAAGTTTGGATATCCTGAACTAGGCTGGAGTGATTTTGAAGCATAAAAGTTGGTGGATAGTCACATCCTAATTCATGCACTAGTTCGAAAGGAAGAATTGGGTGCATCAAAAGTTGAAAAATATCAATTTCTTCAAGCACATTTGTTTGTTTGTTTGTTTTATTAGACTTCTATGCCGCCCTTCTCAAAGCAACTCGGGGTGCCATACAACAACATCATCATCATCATCATCATTATTATATTTGTATGCTGCCCCATGGGGCGGCGCACAACAATAATAACAAAGTACAAATCCAATATCTAAAAACACAATTTAAAAACCCTTATTAATAAAATAATCATACAACCCAGCCAAATCATACATAAAGCAGTAATTATGGGAGGTCTCAATTTCCCCATGCCTGGCGGCAAAGGTGAGTTTTCAACAACTTACGAAAGGCAAGAAGGATGCGGGCGGTTATCTAATATTAATAACTATATATTAATGAAAAGGTACAAAGTATCTTGAGAGATACTAAATTCCTGATGACTGCACTCACGCATTATTTTAAAACAAAGTTATAGAAGTAATTTGGTGGAGTTACAAGTTTCTGGTTCTGTTCAACCACCCCAAAATTCATAGGATGTAGTTCAACCTAATATTAATTAACCAGGGCAGCCCTGTTAACCTTACAAGATTAGTTATGCACCTGATTCCACTCATTTAGCTAGTGTGAAATAATTCACTGGACAGAAAAAATGTCAAGATTTGAAATATGCCAATTACTGTTGGAAAGGAAAGGGACTCAGTGGAGGGACTCAGAGTAAAATTGTAGCATAGGGATAGAGCACATAGAAGATCCCAGGTTCAGTCTTCAATATATCTAAAGAACTGGAGATGAGATATTCCCTTACCTACATACCTGGAGAACAATTGCCAATTAGTGCGGACAGTATTAATATGACTCAAGGGTTGACTTATGATAAAAGCCTCTTATTATTTTTTCCTTATGAATAATAATAAGGTTTTTTTTTTCTAGACAGCCATTCATTATGGATGGTTTAATTTGGATTCTTGCTCTGAGCAGAGGTTTGGGCCTGATATCTTCAATTATTCTTTCCAATCGATTGGAAGTGTGTGTGAGACGCTGTGGACTAGGCTAAAATGGGACCAAACTGTTTATTCATATGATTTATATGGCTATTCACCTCCTAAATACTGACTCCCAGGAGCTTGCCTAAACATAAAAAAACTAATTAAACACAGAAAGGCATACTCTAATAGCAATATAATTGAGGTCAAACCACAAACATATCCCAGTTACAAAATATGGAATAGGACAGGGTAATCTAATGATTTTGACCCTGTGCTTGGGGAAAAGCCAGGCTTACAAGTTTTTATAGAATCTTATAGAATCTGAATCTTGGGTGGTATACTATTCCCCAGGACAGGGTCATTCTGACAGAGAAGGCATACTTTCTGGGTCTCATTAGGTGTTACTATTTGACAGCAACAACACTCAGTACACTAAATATTAAGGCTCTGCAGAGATATTTGCAAATCACCCAGCCCTGTGCTATGATCCATTTTACAGGTCTGTGATGGCAAACCATTTTTGGCTCGTTTGCCAAAAGGTTGTATGTGTGTGTGGTAGAATGCATGCAAGTGCCCACACCCCTTCCCTGCATGCATGTGCCCTCTTGCGCTGCACATGCACATGCCCACAATCCCCCGCGCATGTGCAAGGGCCTCACTTTTACCAAACTTCCAGTTTGCCCATTGGCTGGTTTTTTGCACCCCAGGGCTTCAGGAAAGCTTCCCTCTGGAGGGCGAAATAGCCTTCCCCAAGGCCGAAAATCAGCTGGCCAGCAGGCATGCACACTGCAGCTGACATAGAGCACGAGTCAAAAAGAGGGCGGGGAAAATATTTGCTGACTTCAGAGGAAAATCAGAACTGCAGAAAAAACAATTGCTGCCAACCTGCCTTCCATTGAGGACCTGTATACTGCACGAGTCAAAAAGAGGACGGTGAAAATATTTACTGACCCCTCACATCCTGGATACAAACTGTTTCAACTCCTACCCTCAAAACGTCGCTACAGAGCACTGCACACCAAGACAACCAGACACAAGAACAGTTTTTTTCCTGAACGCCATCACTCTGCTAAACAAATAATTCTCTCAACACTGTCAGACTTTTTTTTACTAAATCTGCTCTTCTATTTCTACTAGTTTTCCTCATCATTCCTATCATCCTTTTCCTCCCACTTAGGACTATATGACTGTAACTTGTTAATAAGATTTTTATTAATATTGATTGTTTCTTCATTGCTTATTTGACCCCTATGACAATCATTAAGTGTTGTACAGCATGATTCTTGACAAATGTATCTTTTTCTTTTATGTACACTGAGAGCATATGCGCTAAGACAAATTCCTTGTGTGTCTAATCACACTTGGCCAATAAAATAGGCGTTGATTGCTTACCTGAACGCCTCTTCTCGTACGGTGAGCGGGTACAGCAGTCACATGGGTTGCTCATGTCCAATCCGGTGGAACTGAGCCTAGTGTTAAAAAAGCTTGCCGGATCCGCCCCTTCCCCAGAATTCGCGAATCCATAGACTAGGCTCAGCTGTGAAGCTCTGTAGTGTTCAACTCTCATTGTTAGAGGAAGAAAGATATAGAAAGGTAAAGAAGACACATACAAGGGCGGGAAGTGACTGCTGTACCCGCTCACCGTACGAGAAGAGGCGTTCAGGTAAGCAATCAACGCCTATTCTCCGTACTGAAGGAGCGGGTCCAGCAGTCACATGGGACATACCCAATAGATGGTCCCTAGGGTGGGATTAGATTGCTATCGTGTGAGATAACGGATTGGAGTACCCTTCTGCCGAAGGCAGCGTCCGCTGAAGCGTAAGAATCAATCTTGTAGTGCCTGATGAAGGAATTTGGCGAGGCCCAAGTGGCTGCTTTGCAGACCTCCTCCAACGGGGCTTGAGTCGCCCAAGCGGCCGAGGTGGCTGCGCTCCTGGTGGAATGCGCTGTGATGTTCCTTGGAACTGAGAGGGAGGCCGACTCATAGGCCTTAGATATAGTCCCTCTGATCCAACGGCCTATTACTGTTGAAGACACTTTGGCACCCATGACTCTGGGGTGATAGGCTATAAAAAGTGCTTCTGACCTCCGAAAGGGTCCTGTGCGTTGGATATAGATTCTCAGCGCTCTGATGAGATCCAGGGTGTGCCATCTAATTGCCAAGGGATGGTCTCGTTGGAGGCAGAAGGAAGGTAGGACAATATCCTGAGATCTGTGGAACATGGAACTGACCTTGGGTAAGAAGGTGGGGTCCAGTCGCAAGACTACCTTGTCCTGATGAAATTGACAAAGGTCCTGCCTGATTGAGAGGGCAGCCAGCTCCGAAATGCGTCGGGCAGAGGTAATAGCCACCAGGAATGCTACCTTAAAGGATAGGTACCTGAGGGACGCCGATTTTAGGGGTTCGTATGGTGCCTGCGTGAGGGAATGGAGAACCCGTGGCAAATCCCAGGATGGATACCTGTGGACCTTGGAAGGTCTGAGGTTGGCTATGCCCTTGAGGAATTCCTGAACTTCAGGGAAGGATCGGAGAGGCTGTCTGCGGGGACCCCCTAGGACAGATGAAATGGCTGCCAGATGACGCCGGAGGGTGCTGGTGGAAAGTCCTTTATGGAAGCCTTGCAAAAGGAAGGAAATAATTCTGTGTATGGGGATGCACAGAGGGGAGAGACCTTCCTGTAGACACCACTGGTGAAACTTGGACCACGTGTGGTCGTAGATTCGATTGGTCGAACCCCTCCTGGCCTTTAAAATGACCTCCACTGAATCGGGGTCATGACCACGCAGTTCTAAGTCTCTCCTGATAACAGCCAGGCGGTGAGGTGGAACCACTCCGGGTCTGGATGGAATGAGGCCCCCTGCCGCAGCATATCCCCCGAAACGGGGAGTCGCCAAGGGTCCTGGACGGACAGCTGTTGGAGATCCGCGAACCAGGGCCGGCGGGGCCAATGAGGGGCGATTAAGATTACTCGGGCCCTCTCGGTGAGGACCTTGTGAATCACGTCCGGGAGAATTGGAATTGGAGGAAATGCGTAGAGTAGGCCTGGAGGCCATGGACTCCGGAGGGCATTGATTGCTTCCGCTCCCGGGGATGGGAATCTGGAAAAGAAGCGAGGGAGTTGGGCGTTCGCATTGGTCGCGAAGAGATCCAGGATTGGAAGGCCGAATCTGAGGCTGATTTGATGGAACAGGTCTTGATGGAGGTTCCACTCTCCTGGGTCTATCGTTGCTCGAGATAGCCAATCCGCCTGAACGTTGAGGCTCCCCGAGATGTGGTCGGCTAGGAGCGACCGAAGATGTTTTTCCGCCCAAAGGCCTAACTTGAGGGCCTCCCTCATGAGGGCCTTGGATCTCGTGCCCCCCTGTCTGCAGATATGGCTTTTTGTGGCAATGTTGTCGGTGAGAATGAGAACGTGCCGGTTGGGAATGCGAGGAGAGAAATGTTTCAGAGCCAGGGAAACGGCTCTTAACTCTAGCCAATTGATTGGCCTGGAAGCTTCCTCCGGGGACCACGTGCCCTGGGCTATCATCCCCTGGGCGTGGGCGCCCCATCCCGATAGACTGGCATCTGTGGTGATGACAAATTGATCCGGGCACCTGAACGGGGATCCTTTGTCCATGGCCGGAGACTTCCACCACTTGAAGGATCTGCGAACACTTGGTGGGATGACAATGCGCCGATTTGAGTTGCTGTGCCCCGATCTCTGAAAGGGTAATAGGAGCCACTGGAGTTCCCTAGCATGAAGGCGAGCCCAGGGAATGATGCCTATGCATGACACCATCTTCCCCAAAAGGGAAGACAGAGTTACTATGGATACTGAAGAATTAGATAAAATGTTAGAAATTAACTCCCCTATACTGAGTTTTCTCTCGGGAGAGAGAAAAACCTGGGAGGATTCTGAATTAATAATGGATCCCAGGTGTGAGATGGATGTGGAAGGTTGGAGGTGACTTTTATCAAAGTTGATGGAAAATCCATGGTCCTGAAGGACTGACATGGTGACAGAAAGGTCTGTTTTCACTTTCTCTAGGGAGTTCCCATGAATCAAAATATCATCAAGATAACATAAAATGTGGATGGGAGACGCCCGGATATAGGCCGTCAGGGACCCCAAGAGCTTTGTAAAGACCCGAGGGGCCGAGGAAAGGCCAAATGGCATCGCCCTATACTGGAAATGCCTGCCTTGAAAGGAAAAACGTAAAAATTTTCTGTGGCATTTGGCTATAGGAATGTGGAGGTAGGCCTCAGTGAGGTCTAAGGAAACCATGAAATCTCCCGTGTGGATGGCGGCCAAAATAGAAGATAAGGAGTGCATCTTAAACTTCCTATATTTGATGAATAGGTTTAGCTTCTTTAAATCCAAAATAGCTCTCCAACCTCCGGAGGACTTTGGAACCATAAATAGGATGGAGTAAAAACCTAGGCCCTTCTGACCGGAAGGAACCGGTTGAATGGCTCTGATGGACAATAGATGAGAAATGGCCTCCTCCATACGGTTACAATCTGAGGAGGACCTGGGAGAAGGGCAGGAAATAAAACGTTTCGGGGGAGGAGAAATAAATTCTAAAAGAAGGCCTGTTTGAACAGTGTCAATGACCCAGGGGTCCTTGGAGGTGAGACGCCAATTAGAGGCGAAATGAGCTAGGCGACCCCCTATGGGAATAGAGGAAAGATTACCATCTAGGTTTTTTTGAAGCCCTGTTAGAGGACGCTCCCCTTTGGAAGCGAAAACCTCTGCCCCTGGAGTTCCTACCTTGGGAACGAAAGCGGGGGGAATACTGACCTGGAGGTCTCTGATAGGAAGCCGCTTGATCTTGCTGGCGCCCAGGGCGACGAAAGGACTGCGTTTTGGTAGCCTTTTTTGTGGTTGGACCCAAAACTTTCTTCTTGTCCGTGGTTTCCGTGAGGAGTGGATCCAGAAGATCACCGAAAAGAAGGTCGCGCTTTAAGGGTCCCTGGGATAACTGCCACTTCTGGCGAACTCCCGCTTGCCAAGGGCGAATCCATAGGAGTCTTCTTGCCGTTGTAGAAGCTGCAATAGACTTAGCAGAAAATCTAGTAGATTGCAAGGTGGCATCAGCCACGTACTGGGCAGCTGCAAAGACCTTGTTGAAGTCTTGTTGACCTCTCAAGTCATCGGGAGGAATATGCTGTTGAAGTTGGCGAAGCCACAGCAGCATGGCTCTGGAGAAAAAGGAAGCTGCTGCAGAACTTTTAATGGCCCAGGAATCTGCGGTGAATCCTCTTTTGAGCATTTGTTCAATCCGCTTGTCCTCTGGGCGGAGGACTTCCTCCGCCTCGCCTGGCACAGCCGCTGCCGAATGAAGGATCTTGACAGGTTCATCCGGTTTGGGAAAGGATAGAAGCTCTTCGTAGGAAGAGGAAAGTTTGTACAACTTTCTGTCCTTGGTGGAGGGATTAAGGCCAGAGGCTGGGAAATCCCACTGTTTGAGTAAAGCATCTTTAAACAATTTAGGCATAGGAATTACCTCGTTATCCTCCTGTTCCTCTGTGAAGTAAGGTAAATTCTCCTCCGGGGGATCAGTGGAAGTGGAGGCTTGTTTCTCCTGGGCCGCTAATCCCGTAGAAATTCTAGCTTTGAGGAGGAGAGATTTGAATAATTGAGAAGGAAAAATGGTAATTGGAGAAGGAACCTTTATTTGGGATTCCTCATCCTCTGAGAGGCCTTGAAAAGGATCCTCATCATCCTCCATATCCTCATATTCGTCCTGAGAAGAATCTGAATCATCCTGAATAGGAGCTCTAACCGCTGGGGAAGAACCCAAGGGGCGGGAGGGACGAGAAGGAGGAGGAGGTAAGGGAAGCTCATTGATGGTGGAGAGTTTGGCATCAATGGCCTTGGACAACACAGTAAAAATAGATTGGAACTCAGGAGGTAAACTAGAAATATCAGCAGGAATGGCAGAAGAATCCCTAAAGGCCTGGGAGGATCCTGGCTGGGGGGAATCTTCCATAATATCTGGTTCCTCTGGACCTATGCCCCATAGGTTAGGTTGGGGTCTGTCTAGGTTAGGCTCATCCAGAGATAACACAGGGACCCCAGAAGGAGGTAGACTAGAAGCCTCTGGGGGGTCTTGACTACTGAGTACTTGGGCCTGTACTTTCAAACGTTTTGCTGATTTGTCATGGATTCTTTGTAGGGCTAGGTCCCTTCTCTTCTCGGCCCTGGTGACCTTGGTCGAGGGGCGGGCCCCTGGAGAAGAGGAGGAAGAGGCCTGGGGGATACTAGTAATCTCATCGCCTGTAGGCCTGGCCTCTCTGGGACCTTTAGTTGTGCCTCTCTTGGGAAAAGTAGCCATAGTCTGACAATTAACAGAAGACAAGGCTGAGCCAATAACTGAATAATTAAGGAGAAGAATTTCAAGGACTTCCCAAGAGGAATGGATCCTGCTTCGAGGCCTCGAAGCTGCTGAGACTTGAGGTCAATCTGGGCAAACCCAGAGTTCGTGTCCCCAAATCCAGCGGGGCCAGCCTCCCTAAACTTTTTAATTAAGTAAACCAAGGCACTCTGGTTGGAGGCTTAGCCGGTGGAGAATTTAGCCTGGGCGTCCCAAGGCCCGCTCCGGGATCGACGCGGTGGACTGAGGCCTACGCGGCTGGCAGGAGGCCAACACGAGAGGCCTAAATTTAAAAAGGGCGCGAAGGCCTTCGCGCCGAAAAATCGCTCCGTAATATTTCTTAAAGGGGAAGCGATCGACTAAGTCCAGGAGACTAGAAAGACGTCTCACTCCGCAGGAGGTATTTCTTAAGCCCTTAATAATATACAATAAAGAATCAATAATCAATAGATTAATACTTGCACCAGGACCTCCAGGCCAAAGGATTAAAAGAATCCACAAGCGGCCGCGGGGATCGTACACGGCAAAACCGCCGGGGGAAAACGAAACCGCAACTTCTCCAAAGGAAAAAAGCCGAGCCGCAAACGGCTGGCGCTATTAGTGCAAGTAAATAATAATGGTAAAACAATTCTTACTACTTTTGAAGGAAAAGATCGAAGGGAAGGTGTTAGAATGTCGAACGAGCTATCACAATACAACCGCAGGATATGCGAACTGAGCGAATTCTGGGGAAGGGGCGGATCCGGCAAGCTTTTTTAACACTAGGCTCAGTTCCACCGGATTGGACATGAGCAACCCATGTGACTGCTGGACCCGCTCCTTCAGTACGGAGAAATCCCATTCTATTCTATTCTATTCTATTCTATTCTATGCTGTATGTTATTATTATAAAAGAATCAATAAAAAAGCCTGAGGATGGTGAAAAACGAACCCATCGACCCAACCATAAGTGGGTTTCTGAACACGGCCTCCCCCCGCTCACGCAACAGGCCGACTGGAAGTCTGGATGCTTCATGCATATGTATGGGGCAGAAGCGTTGGGGGGATTGTGTGCACATGCATAGGGGGAGGGCACTGCATTATAGGTGTGAGCACACATATGCGCATTACCACACGCACACTGTTTTGGCACCCGAGCAAAAAAAAGGTTTGCAATCCCTGCCCTATACCGTGAAACTCCACTGCCAATCTAGATGTGTCATCATCAGGCATCTTGTGTAGGAGGGCCACTATAGCAGCCGGATTTTCGTCTAACCACAGTGGTTCTCAACCTTTCTAATGCCGCAACCCCTTAATACAGTTCTTCATGTTGTGGTGACCCCCAACCATAAGTCTAGCACCAATTCTCCCAACAGAGCTTTAAACTGATTGGCAGGAATGTCAAAGGGACATCCCCCACTGTAAACGCCTGATTGGTCAGATTGAAAAAATATGTTCCAAGGCGTCAGAATAGAAGCTTTAGTTCCTAACACCATGCAAACTTTGTCTTTTCTCATGGTCTTAGTAGGTGACCCCTGTGAAACAGTCATTCAACCCTGAAAGGGGTCCCGACCATAGTTCCCTCTAAGCTGAGCAGTGAGCAATCGCTCACTTAAAAATCATCATCAACTCAGAGTTTTCCAAACCTGCCCAGAAGCCGAGAGGGAAAGAGTGAGAGGGAAGGAGAGAGAGAGGAAGAGAGAGAAACAGATAGAAAAAAGAGAGAGAGGAAGAGAGGAAGAGAGAGAAACATATAGAAAAAAGAGAGGAAGGAAAAAAAAAATTAGAGGGAACACTGGTCCCGACCTCCAGGTTGAGAACCGCTACGGCCAGGAGACACACACAACCTGTGATCTACAAGCCAGTAGCATTAAGCTACTTAATGATGATTGCAACCACTCTACTATCTCTGCCAAAATCATACCTGATGCCATCCTCAAAGCACAAATGGGCACCTTTCCAAACAGGAGTCCTTAAAATAACACACACCAGGTCAGCCATCTCATTCACTTCAATGGACAAAGGCCTTATTACTTTGCCCAGGCACTGGGACTGAGCACAATAGACTTGAATGCAGAATCAGTCTTACATATTAAAGACTGGCTACCCAAGACCAGTCTGTTCCTGTCTCTTGTTCAGCATATTGCGAGAAAGCAACATCTTAGTATTTTGCATGAAGCCTCCAGTCCCTGTGTTGTTTGGGCATTGAATCTTGTGTGAACACTGAAGTTGTATTTATTCATCTGATCTTACTTTCTTATGCATATTTCTCAGTTAAACTTGAGAACTAGAAGCTTGATTATTGATTTCATTTATATTCTACCTCAGTAGGGCACTCACACATTCTCAAAAAGAGAATTACCTTGGCTGCGGGCAACGGAAGTTATGCACGGGTGTTCTGTCGGGCTCTCTGGTAGACTCCTCCCAAAAATTCACAGGTGCAAATTTCAGACACACATACATTTGAAAATTCAAAACAATGTTCTTTATAAACAAAGCCCTCTTTTGGTATAGCAAAGAGCACTCGTCTCCAAACAAACTGGTAATTTGTACAAGTCCCTTATCAGTTCTGTGATACTTAGCTTGCAGCTGTGAGGCAATTCACAGTCCTTCTTCTTTCACAAAGTGACACACACTTTGCTCTGGTTTAGTTTCAAAGCGGGGAAAAAGCAGCACACAAAAGGTCAAAGTCAGTAAAGCAGTCACGAAACACAACGATCAGATAATCCTCCACAATGGCCAAACCCACAGGCTGCTATTTATAGCAGCCTCACTAATTACCACAGCCCCACCCAACCACAGGTGGCCTCATTTTCTTTGATAATAATGTCTCAGTTGTTGTTGCCTATGCATCGCTCTCCGCATGCATGGCTGTATCATTAACTCTTGTTCTGAATCCAAGGAGGAGCTAGATAATTGATCTCCTTCTGAGCTGTCTGCCCCACTCTCCTCTTCCCTGTCACTCATGTCTTCTTGGTCAGAGGAACCTTCATCATCAGATTCCACTGGGGGCAAAACAGGCCTGCAGCATGTGGATGTCTCCCCCACATCCACAGTCTTTTGGGGCAGGAGCAGGGCCAGAGCTAACCACAACAACGGGAGGCAACATAACAGCATATATTCTTTCATTTAACAAAGCCAAAAGGGATTCAAGTTTTGCTCTGTACTGTAATGACGTCAACAGAAAACACAGGGGTGCCTACCCTCCTTAGGGCTCAATCAGGCCAATAGGAAAAAAAATAAATAAATGACCTGTCAGAAGAGAATACAAGAGCACTTACAGACTGTGATAACTGACAGTCAGTGCTGCTATTGCAGCAAATATTTGAAACCATGTTAAATCATCCTTGTGGTACTTTAAATGAAACCAGGAAATAAAGAAAGATGAAGAGAGCAAAACCAAGAAAAATAGGACCTTGGCAGAACATGCATCTTGACTGGATATAAAATGTTGAGTTGGGAGGCTCTGCTTAGTTAGGCCTTCCCTCCAGTATTCATCTAAAATAATTTTGGTTGGGGATTTCTGGAATCCACAGAAATAGAATTATCATTAAAAAGTGCCTAGCCATGCAACCTGTCATATCACAACCATCATAGCTTATGAAAAGGATAACTTTCCTATACTTATTCTTTTCAGATACATCTAACAGACTTTCTTATATCACCAGTTAATAAACTAATATACTGTCTTCTGTCAGGATGATGATGATGATGATGATGATTATTATTTATTTATTTATTAGATTTGTATTCTGCCCTTCTCCAAAGACTTGGGGAGGCCCACAGAATAGATACAAACATAAGCATGTAGCACAAATCTAATAATTTACAACTAAAAGCCCTAGTGTAATACGCAATCATACAATCCAATCACACCATACATTACATTTACTGGTCAGAGGGGCATGGTCTAATTGCCCCAAGCCTGGTGACATAGGTGGGTCTTGAGGCTCTTGTGGAAGGCGAGGAGGGTGGGGGCAGTGTGAATCTCCGGGGGGAGCTGATTCCAGAGGGACGGCACCCCCACAGAGAAGGCTCTTCCCCTAGGCCCTGCCAAACGACATTGTCTGGTTGACGGGACCTGGAGAAGGCCAACTCTGTGGGACCTAACCGGCCGCAGCGATTCATACAGCAGAAGGTGGTTCCGTAAGTAATCTGGTCCGATGCCATGTAGGGCTTTGTAGGTCATCACCAACATGAATTGTGTCTGGAAACCAATCAGCAACCAGTGCAGTCCGCAGAGTGATGGACAGACATGGGAATATCTGGGTAGACCCATAACAGCGGCTGCATTCTGCATGATTTGAAGTCTCTGAACACTCTTCAAAGGTAGCCCCATGTAGAGAGTATTGCAGTAGTCGTACCTCGAGGTGATAAGGCCATGAATAACCGTGAGCAAGGACTCCCTATGCAAATAGGGCCACAACTGGTGCACCAGGCGAACCTGGGCAAATGGCCCCCTCGCCACAGCCGACAAAGGATGGTTTTTTGCGTACATTTAGTCTGCAACTCTGCAATTTTTCAGTTGTTTCCCCTTCAAATACTAATCGGATTTGACTGTCTAGTCCAGGTAAGATCCACCAGGTGCTGCTACCTATCAATGTTATCTAAGAGGTAGACTGGATTTAATCTTTTCTCCCAACTTAACATCTGTCATTATTAATAATGTTTTGTTAATAATTTCTTAACCCTCTGATACAAATCTGAAGCACTAACAGCTCAGATGAAAAGACTTTTCTTTGAGTTGGATTTTTTTAAAATTTTGTGCCTTAATATTGCTTCTTCCTCTTTCCTCCTTTATGGCAAATAAAAATAGTGTGAACGAAAGAGGGATATTTACATATCTGGATTGGGCTGGCGGGATTAAAAAAGGGATTCCAGCCCAAAACTATTTGCAGACCATGCACCATCTGTTCATCCAATAATTGTAATTGGAACAGCAGTTTATTCTTGGCAGCAATACGCCTACACAAGATACATGGATGTACTTCTTTTTCCAATAAATAGCAGCTCCTTAGGAAAAAAAACACAGCTGTACTTGTGAAATGAACGGCAAGTGCTAAGAGAAGGAATAGAGATACAGAATTGACTTAGACAGCTGAGTCAAATTGTGGCAAGAAGCAAAACACTATCACTTTAGGACCTGTTAAGAAACTCCTTCTGCCTTCTGCAATGCGGTGTCTTCCAAGTGCACTGGACCACAATCCCATAATCCCGATCGACATTTGGAAAGCATCCCAGGCTATTAAGGAAACGTTATTTAAAATCACAAGACTATATTTTGCTCATTTCATCAGGATACATATTCAGCCCAGAAAACCGTAACAGAGAACCGTTTTCTGCAACCTAAGCTCAGGTTCCTCCCAATAAAACCCAAAATTCAGCTAATGATTGCTGCAAACCCATGCATAAATCAGTCTTGGTTGACTAGCAACTGTGAAAGGACTGCATTGAACACATCATTCTGTGAAATACATTGCAACAATACAGTTGTTCTTTCTGTACTGTTGTGTCTGCCATGAAGTACTCTCGTTCTGATATCTGGGAATGAATTACTGCAGCTCAGGGACAGAGAATGGAAGGAGAAAAGAGTAGTTCCAATCCTTGGCATCGTAAGATAGCAGGGGCTGGAATAAAATCTTTTTCTGCTTGGGAATCTAATGTAATTTGTCCAGGCTTGATGTGCTTCAGTATTGCACAGTGCATCTTCCTATGTCCCAACCTAGTTGCTAATTTGCCCATTTTTAATTTTTTAAAAATTGCTTAACTGGTGCATTTTTTTAAAGATGGGCTTTTAAAGGAGACAAATAAGGTCAACTGCTCTTCTAGCTACCGTCTCTTCGTCGCTTCCTTGCTGTGCCTCACTACAGGAATAAGAAACCTGGAGAAAATGAATTTTCTCAGATGTCCCACATTCATATCTAAAATGACTAGAAGGGTTGCTAAAATTGAAGTGGGGTATTTACGGGACTGTCTTCTGCCTCATGTATCACAGCCACTGGTTAGGTCGCATAAAGTTGGCCTCCTGGCCCTGTCGGCCAAATAATGCAGACTGGCAAGTCCACGGAGGAGAGCCTTCTCTGTTGTGGCCCCGCCCCTCTGGGACCAACTCCCCCCGGAGATTCACACCGCCCCAACTGTCCTTGCCATTAAAAGGCATTAAAAACACATCTATGCTGGCAAGTCTGTGGACCATGAGCTTCGTTACGACCATTTATATAAAAGAGGTATGGCTGTCTGTTTTAATAGTGGGTTTTATATATCTTAAATGTTTTAATTGTATTATTATTTATTGTGTTTATTTTTACCATTGTGAGCCGCCCTGAGTCCACGAGAAGAAGGGCAGCCTATAAATCGAATAAAATAAATAAATAGGTAAATAAAATATAGAGGGGCAGCTTCCACTGCTGCAGGAAGAACCTGGCTGAGCTATGAGTAAATTCTGTATCTTCTCTTCACTACCCAAGAATTATTTAACATAGCTGCATTTTACCAGCTCCAACTGAAACTCTCGGTGTGTTTCAAGTTATCGTTGACACTCCGAATTGCCTGGAGAAAGTCCTGCAGTTTTCCTGACTTCTTCTTCTTTTTTTTTGAAATGTTTTACCTACTTCCTAGGGCTGAGAATGAGTGAGTAGCTAAGATCATCCAGCTGTCTTTGTGCTTAAGCTGGGACCGGAACTAACAGTCTCTCCATTTCTATTCTGATGCCTTAACCATGCTTGCTAAGAGAAATTTAATTGAAAAATATTATGCCGAATAGCTTTCTTATCCAAGATGAAAACACTGAAGATATATGACAGTACAGTGGTACCTCTACTTAAGAACTTAATTCGTTCCGTGACCAGGTTCTTAAGTAGAAAAGTTTGTAAGTAGAAGCAATTTTTCTCATAGGAATCAATGTAAAAGGAAATAATAGGTGCAAACCCATTAGGAAAGAAATAAAAGCTCGGAATTTGGGTGGGAGGAGGAGGAGGAAGAGGAGGAGGAGGACAGTCACTGGCGAAGGAAGAAGGTGAGGGGAGGGGAATCAAAAACATCCAAAACTTTAAGGAATGGCAAGAAACTGGCTGATCTTCGTGCCGCTCTCAAATGTCCTGGGAAATTTTTCTGGGCTTGGGTTCTTAAGTTGAAAATGGTTCTTGAGAAGAGGCAAAAAAATCTTGAACACCCGGTTCTTATCTAGAAAAGTTCTTAAGTAGAGGCATTCTTAAGTAGAGGCACCACTGTATTCCTAAACTACATGTAAGAAGATAAAACTATATTCCTTTTTCCAATCCGTGCATGGGCTCCGGAATTTTTGGAGTTGTCTATATATAATGCTGAGATGGACAAAAACATTGGATTAAAAATATAGGACGGGAGATACTGTTAGGCAAACCTGGAAATAGTAACTGTATTTGAACACTGGAATGAATTACTCAGATAAGTAGTGAGAGGTGTTGAAACAGTGCTAGTTAATCATCGGCGGAAGACTTTTAAATTTAGATTCCTACACCAAGCAGGGTGTCTAAGCAACCCTCCCAAATTTATGATTCTGTGGTTCATTATAAAACTTACTTGCTGTGACATATTGTCATCATTAAAAATTAGTTCATAACATAGTTCTGCTTCTTTCAGGACTGTAGGATAGTCTTTTTTTTAAAAAGCAGATTTTTCTTTGTTAAGTCAGGTCAATTCTTGGTGGAAAGTATAACAAAACAATCATGTTATGTAGGTGCTTATGCTTGATACATTGCCACTGGGTGATCAAACAGTTCTGTCCATCTGCTAAATGAAAAGACTGGATACAAAATTAAATAAAGGGCTTTTATGCAGACTAATGACAGGGGACCTGGCATTGCCTACAGGAAAGTTCTAGGTATTAGAACAATTAGGATCAGCAAATTGAAATCGGAGACAAATCTGTTTCAATATTTTTCAAACTTTCTGCAATTGTGAACTACTAAATAAGGATTTACAAAATACAAAGATCATTCAATTTTACAGTCAGCATTCTCCCTTTATTTTATACTTTAACTGTGATAGTTTATATTTGGGGGCCAATAAGATGATTATGGCTGGATTTGTGCATGCTTTCTAATTCTGTCTGTTTTTAAAAGAGTGAAACTAAATCTTGAAGCAAAATATTTACCACATGTTTTTCTTTACCACTTACATCATTTTATGTAATTCACGCTACAACAAGAAGCACAAATTTGTTGCTCCCTGAATATAAGACTAAAGTCAAATCAATTTCCAAGCCAATGAAATCTTATATTTTAGTTATTCATTTTTCTTTTAGGGTTGTTATCATAGTTTCCTTTGCATAGGATACATGGGTTGAAGCCATTTCATTATTGTCTATTTTATAAATTTTAGTACACACATTCTTTCTTGTATGGCTGTCACATGTATTTTCACTGGTAAACCAGTTTTCAGACACTGTTCTATTCTCACAAACTGGTTGATTGCTGAAACATTTGGGAAAATGAGGCTCAACATGAATGTGTGGAGGTTGTTGGTAGATTATTTGGTAAACTCGGGCAGGAGGATTGTGAATCTATCACAATCTATCCTTTATCTATGGACTTTGAATGTTGTATGCTGCCAAATCATTGGGTGGGAGTTGGGTGACTATATAGACTTGTTTAAAAGCAAGGAAGCAAACAAAACAGCTGAGGCCATGGCTTGAGCACTGTTGCCCTAGAGCAGCCGTCTCCAACCTTGGCCACTTTAAGACTTGTGGGCTTCAACTCCCAGAATTCCTCAGCTAGCAAAGCAAAGTTGGCTGAGGAATTCTGGGAGTTGAAGTGCACAAGTCTTAAAGTGGCCAAGGTTGGAGACCCATGCCCCAGAGCAGGGGTAGGCAAAGTTGGCTCTTCTATGACTTGTGGACTTCAACTCCCAGAATTCCTCAGCCAATCATGATAGCTCAGGAATTCAGGGAGTTGAAGTCCACATGTCATAGAAGAGCCAACTTTGCCTACCTCTGCCCTAGAGCAGTGTTTCCCAACCGTGGCATTTATTTTATTGATTGATTGATTGATTGTTTGATTGGATTTGTATGCCGCCCCTCTCCGGAGACTCGGGGCGGCTAACAACAGTAATAAAACAATGTACAATAATAATCCAATAAATACTAAAAATGATTAAAAAACCCATTAATATAAAAAACCAAACATACATACAGACATACCACACATGAAATTGTAAAGGCCCAGGGGGAAAGAGCATCTCAATTCCCCCATGCCTGGCAGCCGAGGTGGGTTTTAAGGAGCTTACGAAAGGCAAGGAGGGTGGGGGCAATTCTAATCTCTGGGGGGAGTTGGTTCCAGAGGGCCGGGGCCGCCACAGAGAAGGCTCTTCCCCTGGGTCCCGCCAAGCGGCATTGTTTAGTTAACGGGACCCGGAGAAGACCCACTCTGTGGGACCTAACCGGTCGTTGGGATTCGTGCAGCAGAAGGGGGTCCCTGAGATAATTTAGTCCGGTGCATTCGCTGGCTGGGGAATTCTGGGAGTTGAAGTCCAGATCTCTTCAAGATGCCAAGATTGGGAAACACTGCCCTAGAGAAATGTTAATAGTTGGCATTCACAAACCTGAGTTAATGAACTGATAAAATGGCATGATAGAAACTAGATCTATATATATACAAAACCAGAAACTTATATTTTAATAGGCAGGAAGGATTCATAATAACAAAGAATGGAGATTAAAAAAAGAACCATTTCGGAAAAAAAGCATTTCTGAATATACACAGCATCCCTTACCCGTATCGGTGCCTGCCCACATCTCTGATCAATTTCTCCGACAGGTAGGCTCCAATGCGATCCAGCTTCTCTGGAGCAGAGAGGGCATAGAAAGTCAGCTTCTCCATGTTGGTTTTTACCAGCCCATCCTGAAACAACATTTCCATGCTAAAACTTAATCTTATATTATTAAATATATTAATCCCCTACCCAGCACATTCTGTCAGTGCTGCTTGGTTCGGCTTAGTGCCTCAAAGGCATCCTGCCATCAAAGCCAGGAGGGGGTGGAGGAGTGAAAGATAGAAGGGCAATAAAGCTGTGTTCATACATGGTGGGAAATAGGGAGGGATGGGGGGGGGAACGACAGTTGATAAAGACCAGAGCGGCCTGGATCCAATTTTTATCAGTAGCCCAAGGACAGGCACCCTGAAAAAAATATGCAGATTACCCCCATTCTCAAAACATTTTGGCGAGCTCCGATTGGCTGGAAATGGACAGTGGGGGGAGGGCTATGAGCTGTAGGTGAACTTTTCTGTAAAAAGATGCAGGAAAATTCAGAGTTAGCCTGACTTTATTGCAACCAAAACCATTAGTAGTAGTAGGGGGGAAGAAGAAGAAGAAGAAGAAGAAGAAGAGGAGGAGGAGGAGGAGGAGGAGGAGGAAGAGGAAGAGGAGGAGGAGGAAGAAGAGGAGGAGGAAGAAGAGGAGGAGGAAGAAGAAGAGAAGGAAGAAGAAGAAGAGGAGGAGAAGGAAGAAGAAGAAGAAGAGAAGGAAGAAGAAGAAGAAGAGAAGGAAGAAGAAGAAGAGAAGGAAGAAGAAGAGGAAGAAGAAGAAGAAGAGAAGGAAGAAGAAGAAGAAGAAGAAGAAGAAGAGAAGGAAGAAGAGGAAGAAGAACAAGAAGAGAAAGAAGAAGAAGAAGAAGAGGAGGAGGAGGAGAAGGAAGAAGAAGAGGAGGAGAAAGAAGAAGAAGAAGAGAAGGAAGAAGAAGAAGAAGAGAAGGAAGAAGAAGACGAGAAGGAAGAAGAAGAGGAAGAAGAAGAAGAAGAAGAAGAAGAAGAAGAAGAAGAGAAGGAAGAAGAAGAAGAAGACCAAGAAGATCTGCTTTAACCAAATGGAGTTGAGGACCTTTCTTTCCTATGGGATCAGATTGGGTATCTGGTATGACACAGATCAAGTTTACTCTAGCATATATATATATAGTGTTTTCATAGATTTTCACATGTACTCAAAGAAACCCGAATATGCCAAGACACACACACACACACACACACACACAGAGACACTGAATGAATGAATGAATGAAGGAAGGAAGGAAGGAAGGAAGGAAGGAAGGAATAAATGAACAAACCAATAAATAAATAACTTTTAAATACTGAAGAGAGGGATAGGCCTTGGGGCCCTGACTGTACATACAAACCACTAGAACTGAATGTCTGTCTGTGCAGAAGACTTTTACTTAAGGTTCATTTACCTCAGGATCCTCTGGGAAGATATTGTCAACAAGTCTCTTGTAACGGGGACGCAGTGCTCCACAACAGCCGCACACACCTGAAACAGAAAGGAAATTAAATCCTCCACATAATTCCATAACAAAGGAGTAGTAGCGATGAGACCTAGATTTGTTTTCAATTAGTTATGCAGATCATTCCCCTTGCAACCACAAATACAGCTACAGAATCCTAGAATTCGTAGGAACCACTTTGACCCTCAAGCTGTGCTCTCATTCATTAATGAGATGCAAATGAAAGCAAATTGAAATAGAATATATTTGTTTTAAATAGAATATATGCCGGTTGGTGTTGAACTGGGGAGTCCTGGGTGCTTTCTGAGCTTGGTTATTTGCCTGCTCCCCCCACCTGCCTTTTATAGTAATTTGCCTTGCCAGTTTTGGTGGTTTTCTCTTTGATAGTTCCTTGATTGGGAATATTGGATTACAAATAGCCTTGATTAGAGTATTGGTTTCTGTTTGATTATCTGGTGTTATGTGTTTCCTGCATACGGCGTATGCCACCACCCCCCTCCCGAATTCCCAGCAGAGGCCCAAAAACCAGTTTTTGGGCCTCTGCAGCTAAGTTGGGGTGACAGGCCTCTGCGTGCCACCTGTGGCACCCATGCCATTTTATTTTATATATTTATTTATTGGATTTGTATGCTGCCCCTCTCCGTAGACTCAGGGCGGCTAACAACAGTAATAAAAACAGCATATAACAATCCAATATTAAAACAGTTAAAAACCCTTATTATAAAACCAAACATACATACAGACATACCATGCATAAAATTGTAAAGGCCTAGGGGGAAAGAGTATCTCAGTTTCCCCCATGCCTGGTGGCAGAGGTGGGTTTTAAGAAGCTTACGAAAGGCAAGGAGGGTGGGGGCAATTCTAATCTCTGGGGGGAGTTGGTTCCAGAGGGCCGGGGCCGCCACAGAGAAGGCTCTTCCCCTGGGTCCCGCCAAGCAACATTGTTTAGTTGACGGGACCCAAAAAGACCCACTCTGTGGGACCTAACTGGTCGCTGGGATTCATGCAGCAGAAGGTGGTCCCTGAGATAATCTGGTCCGGTGCCATGAAGGGTGCCATAGGTTCGCCCTCACGGTTGTAGATGATTCCCATATTTTTTCTTTCTTGGCTAATGTCTTTTGGTTTACTGAAGATGTTTTGAAGTTGTTTGTGTGCTACAGTAATGCTGTGTGGGTGTATGTAATAGAGTAATATTTCCGCGTCGGAAACATTGAAGTGTTTCTGCGATGAAAGGATTTTCTGGTGACTTCACTGTTGCCTGAGGGACACCCAGTGGGGGGGGGGGGGGGTTGTTGGAGTAGCGTTTTGCAGAAGCTAGCCCACCCAGATAGCCACAGCAGCTAACCAGCCTGCCTCAGACCAGGATACCAGGAACCTTTATCTTGAATATAATTAAAGACACTTACTGCAGAGTTTCTTAAGAAAATATTTACTTCCTTAGTAGCAAACCCACACTAGCTATTTACATTGTAGCTCTCTAGTAGTTAATATACAAAGTACTCACAATACGCTACCTACTATTCTCAGTTACAATAGCTAACTACAATTCTTCATTCAACACAAGTCACCTAATTTCTACAAGCCACTCTAAACCCATACTAAGCCATAATACCGCCAAGCCAAGCCACACCTATGCAAAGGTGCATTATGTACTTTTGTCAGCCAATCAGGTTACATTACAATTTGCAATTCACCGTGATTAGGCAGTTTTACATTCTTAAAGTTATACAATGCTTCTTTCTGCAATTTGAAGTATTCTTTCAGGTGGGTTTGATCCGGACAGGAGGTTCCTTTTGCATCCCAGTGCAGATGGCCACCGTAGTGGTACCCATTTATCTATTTGCGGTTGCCCACTTTTGAACCACTGGGTCAGCAGAGCTGGAGCGTGTGAGAATAATAATAATAATGATGATAATGATGATAATAATAATAATAATAATAATAATAATAATTATTATTATTATTAACTCAAGAAGGAGACAGAAGGACTAATACTGGCGGCACAAGAACAGGCCATTAGAACAAATGCTGTCAAAGCCAGAATTGAAAAATCAACAGACGATCCAAAGTGCAGACTCTGTAAAGAAACAGATGAAACAATCGATCACATACTCAGCTGCTGCAAAAAGATCGCACGGACTGACTACAAGCATAGACATGATGCTGTGGCACAGATGATCCACTGGAACTTGTGCCGGAACTACCATTTACCAGTGGCAAAGAATTGGTGGGATCATAAGCCCGAAAAAGTGGTCGAAAATGAGCAAGCAAAACTACTGTGGTACTTCTGACTTCAGACTGACCGAATTCTGAAGCATAACACACCAGACATTGTGATCGTGGAGAAAAAGAAAGTATGGATCATCGACATCGCAATCCCAGGAGACAGCAGAATTGAGGAGAAGCAGCTAGAGAATTTAGTGAAATACGAAGATCTAAAAATCGAGCTGCAACGACTCTGGCATAAGCCCGTGAAAGTGGTCCCAGTGGTACTTGGCACGCTGGGCGCAATACCAAAGGATCTCAGCAAACATTTGAAAACCATTGGAATTGACAAAATCTCCATCTGTCAATTGCAAAAGGCCGCTTTACTGGGATCGGCAAACATAATTCGCTGCTACGTCATGCAGTCCTAGGTGCTTGGGAAGCGCCCGACTGGTGATGAAATACGAAATCCAGCATATTGATCTCGTTTGCTGTGTTGTACTGACATAATAATAATAATAATAATAATAATAATAATAATAATAATAATAATTTATTAGATTTGTATGCTGCCCCTCTCTGGAGATCTTGCTCTGCCCCAAGGCAGCAAAAGGGTTTGAATGTGAGGCTGCGGATTGTCCCTTAGCATTTTAACCTTGCAAGCGACTATGGTCCCTTATTACATAGATAAAGATTTATAATTAGATTCAATACTTTTCAAGTTGTTTACTTGGAAGTTTATTCCAGTTTATTTTTCAGTCTGCCTTATATTCTTGCCAATGAAATCTCTGTCACAGTCCATTACAGCAGCCTTTCCAACCTGATACCGTATGTATGGGTTGGATTACATCTACAAAAATCCCCAAGTAGCGGGTACCAAACTAGAAACATTATAATTACATATTCTTCTCGGAAAACACCAATTAAATGATAAAGAAGCTGAAAACTATTGAGAGCTGATGGCTACGCTTTTAGCAGCATAATGTACAAAATTACTCAGAAATAAAGGCCCGGTGACTTCAGTGAGATCTATTCCCAATTTATAGATATAATTGATGGAAATCAAATTATTTATGGCTAGTCTCACACATTGTCTTAGCACGTTTCCTTTAATTCTGGTTTATTAACTGGGTTTACAAAGCGTACTGTCATTAACAATGGTTTATAAAGCACAATAGCTGGATTCACAAAATAAACAATAATATAGTTTATATGCAACTGAGCAACTGATGTGGTTACTTTCCTGCAATTTCAGTAACAGCTATAATAACAACAATAGTGACAATACAAAAAAAATTAAGTGTGGTTGAGTGTGTGTCTATCTCTCTCTCTATCTCTCTATGTGTGTATTTCTGGATATTGTAAGAGGTGGTACTGGGGTGAATGAACTTTTCAATGTGCACAAGTGTCTACTTTGTCATTCCATCCTAGACTGATGCAACATAACAATCTAAAGATAAGGCAAAACAGTTCATAGTTTGACCTTATCAGCTATCTGTGCAAAGCCGAGGATGGGTACCAGGACCTCTAGAGTTGATAGATTAATGTATTCCTTGCTTTAAACCAATAAAACAAATGCTGTAAACACTTGCAGTCTACAAAGAGGTAATTCATGGAAGTCAATATATGTTCCCATTACATTTTTATGAGTCAAGAGTAGCACAAGCTTCACTAGTCAAAAATGGAAAAATAGCTGAGACAAGAGTACAAGTAAAAAATGCTCCAGGGAGTTGCTTCACAGCCTTTGCCTTGTTAGACTTTCTTTTTTCCTTCCTAATTGTAATTACATGCATTCTTTATATAAGACAGTCCAAAATGCTTCCAGGGTACAGCAATAACAAGCTTGCCATCTTTCTTCTTAAGCAAAGAAATCATCCAGCAGCCCTTCTTCACAACATTAAGATTAGCATCCTTTCTCCCTTTGTCCGTAGGCAATGCTGAACTTGGATGACTTGGAGATGTTACAACTTTCCCCAATATGCTGAGATCCGAACCTCCACAATTCCTTAGGCAGCATGTTCAGCGATCTCCATGGCTGAAAATGTTGGGAGATGCTCTCTTAAAACATCTGGAGGACATAGGATTGGTTAATATTTTCCTAACGCTTCTGGAGAGCACCAGGTTGGCAAAGGTAGTATTTTAACACAGAGATAAAGAAAGCAGAAGCATCCCTGTTATGATTGTGAGAAAAATACTTTGTCCTACATTCTATAACAGGGCAAACCTTGGAGCAAAGAAAGAGCAATCATCAGGAAGCCATCCAAGTGTGTAGGATATTGTAGCTGCTGTTGTGTTCCAGTTTCACAGACAAAATAGGCTGAAATCGCTTTCCAAGTTACAGTAAATATATGCTCCAAAATTTCATCCTGTTCAAGTTCTAAAATAGGTTCGAGAGATCAAGGTTAAGACGGCATTTGGTACCTTTTGTCCATGAATTTAGATAACTAATGAGGAGCAATCTCTTCTAACAAGAGTTCAGTTGCTAACTGAATTGATTCAAATGGTATTTATTGTAATTTAACTCTGATTGTGGGAACAATATGCTGGCTCTGTTTAAAAAAGTGCTATTGCTAACATGTTGTAAGCTGCCCTGAGTCTAAGCAGGAGAAGGGCAGCATAAAAATCGAATGAATGAATGAATGAGTGAATAAATAAATCCCAAACCCTTGCAGCAACCCAAATCCACACCAGCTTTGAAAGATGATTTAGCAGATCTTAATTCTCACCTTCTTACTTTTTTAAAAGCACAGACAGCAGCATAGCTATACCACAACAGAAATGGCGTGCAGAGGGAGGACCTGCTTTATCAGGCAAAATTCAAATGATTTGGGGTAGTGATGCAGTGGGGGAAGCCTCAAGGGTGGACAGAATCTCTTTCTCTCTGGAACGGAAGGATCTTTCTCATCAATGAGAAGCAGCAAAATGGAAAAATGAGAAAAGCCCTTCTGGCCCCTTGCCAGCTACCAAAAGCCGCTAGCAATTTGCATAATAAGGCCTGGCTTTTATCTCATTCTTGCCATGTTCAACACAATTTGCAAACATTATCTAATTAATCTACATAATATGGGACTCACCTCCCTCTTTCCCTCTCCTGCATGAGAAGCTAAGTATCTCCACTATTTTTTTTAACAATTCCATAAAAACCAGATGCAAATTACCGAACAAGCTAATCAATATACCCTAAAGAGGAGTTCTTTATATATAAAAAATAGAAAAACAAAATACAGTAATACCTCATCTTACGAACTTAATTGGTTCCCAGAGGAGGTTCGTAAGGCGAAAAGTTCATAAGACGAAGCAATGTTTCCTATAGGAAACAGTGTAAAATCAATTAATGCATGCAAGAAAAAACCTCGCAAAAATGGCGCTCCGCTGGGCACCGCTGTTGCCTTTTAACAGCTGGGGGGGGGGTTCTTGGCATTCTCCCAAACGCTGAACCCAGAGGTTCGGCAAAAGTTCGGGTTTGGTGTTTGGGTTCAGGAGGATGCCGAGAAGCCCCTGAGCTGTTTCAAAAGGCAACAGCCGGGCGGCGGGGCTTCTCGGCGGCCACCCGAACCCAAACTTTTGCCGAACTTCTGGGCTTGGCGTTCAGGCGGCGGGTTCGTAAGACGGAAAAAGTTCGGAAGAAGAGGCAAAAAATTTCCGAACCCCGGGTTCGTATCTCCGAAAGTTCGTATGATGAGGGGTTCATATCATGAGGTACCACTGTACATTGTATTGGGAGCAGGGAAGGGTTCCATTTACCTTCACCATCAGTTCACATCACGATAATTCGCGCAGGCGCGCACATCCACCCATGCGATTTCACTTCCGCACATGCTCAGAAGGTGGATTCTGCCCTAAACACAGCTGAGGAGCTGATCAACTGTGCTTCAGGCAAAGAAATAAAGGTGAATAATAACTGGGGGGCGGGCATGACGGCTTTTTTCAAAGCACAGAACGAAGAGAAGCCATCCAAATACAGGAAAATCAGTCGAAAATTCAGAAAAAAACGATGGCAGTGAGCACAGACAGAACCAGATCCACGACACCAAAATTACATCATCAGCGGGTTGCTAAAGATTCGGGCAATCTGTGAGGAATCCGTCCTGATTGGGAGGTAAGATTCATTAACATCTAATCCAGCACTCCACTTCTAAAGGGACAAGGCAGAGCTCTCTAGGACAGTGATGGCGAACCTTTTTTTTCCTCGGGTGTCGAAAGGTCGTGCACAAGTGTTATCGTACATGCACAAGTGCCCGCACCCACAACTCAATGCCCAGGAAGGGCAAAAACAGCTTTTCCCACACCCCGGAAGTCGACTGGAGGCTGGAAATGGTCTGTTTCCCAACTTCTGGTGGGCCCAGTAAACTTATGTTTTGCCGTCTCCAGTCTCCAAAGGCTTCCTTGGAGCTGGGGAAGGGTAAAAACGTCCTCCCCCATCGCCCCAGAGGCTCCCTGGAAGCCAAAAACGCCTTCCCAAAGACTCTATGTGAGCCAAAAATCAGCTGGCTGGCGCACACATGCACACTGGAGCTGAGCTAGGGCAAAGAGTAGTAGATCCTTGGAACAAACTTCCAGCAGACGTGGTTGGTAAATCCACAGTAACTGAATTTAAACATGCCTGGGATAAACATTTATCCATCCTAAGATAAAATACAAAAAATAGTATAAGGGCAGACTAGATGGACCATGAGGTCTTTTTCTGCCGTCAGTCTTCTATGTTTCTAAAGGTTTGCGTGCCAGCAGATATGGCTCCGCGTGCCACTTGTGGCACCCATGCCATAGGTTCGCCATCACTACTCTAGGATGTTCAGAAAGGGATGTGGAAAGAACTACCATTTCTCTTATTTTCCAATGCATAATCTCTCCTCCTTGTGCCATGTCATCGGACATTGGCGATCATGTTGGCGATCTTATTTTTATCAACAGCCGCAGAAAAAAATGCTGGTCAGTTTTGTCCAAAGCAGTCCCTTAGATTTTGAAGCCGTGAAGTTCTTCTTCTACCTGGAACTCGTTTGCCTTCAATCTTTCCTTGGAGGATTAAGTGAAGTAGGCCGTATTTTTTGGGGTGTCACATCACATGTCCAAAATATTCTAACTTTCACTTCTTTAAGGATTTTAGTGATTTCCCTTGGCTTTCTTAGGCGGCTTATCACCTCATTTATGATTTTGTCAACCCAACGTATTAAAGCCCCCAACAATCTGGGTCCTCATTTCACCGACCTTGGAAGGATGGAAGGCTTAGTCAATTTTGAGCCTACTGAGATTCGATTTACCAAACTGCTGGAAGCCGGTGATCAGCAGAAGTAGCTTGCAGTACTGCCCTCTAACCACTGCACCACCATCCTGCAGAGGGTGTCCCATGATAAAATTATGCAGAAGAGCTAAACCAAATTTGCTTCTCTGAAAGCAGCTTACTGATACAATGAGTAACACTAGAGTCAAACACCAAACATCATTGATGGCAAACAAAATAATAAATGAAAACAAAAATGCAAGCCACTATCGAGATACACAGAGAAGTACTCCCCACCACAAACAGACCCACTCTCTGCATATACTGAACGCTACCTTCCTCCTCCCCACCCCCCACGGCTCACGACCTCTTGATTTACTTGCAGCCACCATCTGCTGCTCGGACGGGATCATGAAGTCAGCGGCAGCTAAACTCTCGTCCTTTGTCTTTGTGACAAAGAGTTAAATGAACCCGATAGACAGAGGAACTGCTCCGTCAGCAAGCCCAGCCCTCTCTGTGCCCGTGATATGCTGTACCAAGGACTAGGACCATCTTAGTGGCTTCATGGAAGCCTCTTGATCTCCAGGCGTTGGGACTGCTTACCAAGGGACGAATCCCTGGGAACGATTTGCCTGCCAAAGGGCATCGCCCGCGTGTTAGCACTACTGGGGCTCATTAAAGACCCTGCTTCATTTTCCTAACAACAAACTTCTTCCTTTTCTCCTCCCTGGACAGGCCTGATTCCCTGCAGGTCAAAGCAGATGGGACATCAGTCCACAGGTGTCAACACAGTAGGATTTTCCTCTGCAAAGAGAAGGTAAATATGGACATTTATTCTCCTTCTTAAAGAAAAAGATAACCAGATGCAAGGCTTTTGTATTATTTTTTTTAGCCCTCAACAGCCTCTGCATTTGAGGGGTTTAAGAATGGAAGAACAAGGAGGCCAACACAGTAAAGAAAACTATTATTTAATAAATCATATATTTACATCACCAAGATTGGCATTCGCACAAGTATGGAAGCAAGAAAAGACTCCAAATGAAGAGATGGTGATTAAAAAAATGTTAGACTGCGCCAAACTTAGTAAATTAATGTACGAAATTCAAAATCAACAAAATAAGGACTACTACAGAGTGTGGGAGAAATTGTACAATTGGATTGAAAAAAAAAAAGGGAAACTAGCAGTAAAGAAATATAATGTATAGTAAAAAGAATGGAAAAAGATTAATTTTCATGCATGGTAAATGTTTAACGTTGTTTGTATGTTGTTTGTATGTTGGTATGTCAAATAAACTTTACAAAAAAATTTTAAAAAAGAAAAAAGAATGGAAGAACAAAGAAAGGAATTTAACACGGAGCAATGTCAACTCAGTTCTACCGAAGATGGAAGTGATAGCCATATCTGCAGCACAAACCATTCTTGTATCTGGCAACTTAAATGTTGGTAGATTGGTAGGTGTAGGAGTAGCAGGTAAACAAAGAACTGTAACAGCAGCTGCCAGTAATTTCAACTTTAGAAAGTAGGAAAACCATCAGGCTGTACAATAGGATTTAATGGTAGAACAACAACAAAGAACGTTTTGCCTTCCTAGTACCTGGTGTACTTTGAAACACAGGCTTCCAATCAATTGCAACTCCTGATTGATCTAAGAGTACTGTATAATGTTGCAATTGTTTTTTCTTTTCTTCCTCCCAGGCATGAAGTATGAAGTGACCTTTCCAGAAAGCTAAGCATGAAGCCACTGGCTGCATTTACCCTTTTGTTGCATAAATATCAGTAGCCTATTGTCAACATTTATTCAATATTCCCCCTTACACTTGTTTCTGAGGAAATGAAATTCTTCCCCTAGTTACTCTTTCCAATACTTTTGAAGAGCCACTGTTTTTAATTGCTGCCAGATATTATAAAACTGGAAAGTTTTATTATTATTATTATTATTATTATTATTATTATTATTATTATTAATTAGATTTGTATGCCGCCCCTCTCCGAAGACTCGGAGCGGCTCACAACAACAAAACAGTACAAATCCAATAGTTAAAAACAATTTAAAACCCCTTAATATTAAAAAAAACAGTCATATAACTCAGACAAACCATACATAAAACGGAAACGGCCCAGGGAAATCAATTTCCCCATGTCTGACGGCAGAGGTGGGTTTTAAGGAGTTTGCGAAAGGCAAGGAGGGTGGAGGCAATCCTAATCTCCAGGGGGAGTTGATTCCAGAGGGATGGGGCCGCCACAGAGAAGGCTCTTCCCCTTGGTCCTACCAGACAACATTGTTTCGTCAATGGGACACGGAGAAGGCCAACTCTGTGGGACCTAACCGGTCGCTGGGATTCGTGCGGCAGAAGGCGGGGTCCCGGAGATATTCTGGTCCGATGCCATGAAGGGCTTTATATCTATCTTTATATCTAATATATCTATCTAACAATATGAAATGCAATGGTAAAAGAGTAAGGTTCTACATTTAGTCAAGAAAAACAAAATGCACAGGTATAGTATATGACGTGATAGCTTGCTCAACAGTAGTAATTGTGAGAGTTATCTTGGAATGGACAACCATTTAAAATATAAGCCAGCAGTGTACAGCAGCTGCGCAAAAAAGCCCAACACAGTTCTAGGCTATATAAGCAGAGGGATAGAATCAATGCTAATACGTGAAGTGTTAATACCACTTTATAATGCCTTTGGTAAGGCCACACTTGGAATACTGCATTCAGTTTTGGTCACCATGATGTAAAAAAGATGCAGAGATTCTAAAAAGAGTGCAAAAGAAGAGCAACAAAGATGATTAGGGGAAACATACGAAGAACGCTTGCAGGAAACTGGATATGTCCACTTTAATGAAAAGAAGGACCAGTGGGAGACATGATAGGAGTGTTCAAATATCTCAGGGGCTTACCACAAAGAAGAGGGAGTCAAACTATTCTCCAAAGCACCTGAGGGTTAGAACAAGAAGCAGTGAGATGGAAACTAAACAAAAAGAGAAGTAACTTAGAACAAAGGAAAAAATTTATTGACAGTTAAAACAATTAACCAGTGGAACAGCTTGCCTCCAGAAGTTGTGAATACTCCAACACTAGAAGTTTTAAAGAAGATGTTGGATAACCATTTGTCTGACAGTGGTGGAGAGTTTCCTGCCAAGCAGGGGGGTTGGGCTAGAAGATCTCCAAGGTCCCTCCCAACTCTGTTTTTCCATTCTATTTCATCCTATTCTACTTCTATTCTTTGTTTCAAATTTAAATTATGATACAGTGATACCTTGTCTTGCAAACTTAATTGGTTCCGGGAGGAGGTTCTTAAGGTGAAAAGTTTGTAAGACGAAACAATGTTTCCCATAGGAATCAATGGAAAAGTGATTAATGTGTGCAAGCCCAAAAATTCACCCCCTTTTGCCAGCCTAAGCATCCGTTTTTGTGCTGCTGGGATTCCCCCTGAGGCTCCCCTCCATGGGAAACCCCACCTCCGGACTTCCATTGCCAGCGAAGCGCCCATTTTTGCGCTGCTGTGATTCCTCTTGCTGGGATTCCCCTGCAGCATCACAAAAACACAGAAGTCCGGAGGTGGGGTTTCTCTATGGAGGGGAGTCTCAGGGGAATCCCAAGCAGCACAAAAACGGGTGCTTCGCTGGCAACGGAAGTCCGGAGGCGGGGCATCCCAGCTGCGGCGGTGGGTTTGTAAGGTGAAAATAGTTTGTAAGAAGAGGCAAAAAAAAAATCTTAAATTCCGGGCTTGTATCTCGAAAAGTTTGTATGACGAGGCGTTTCTAAGACGAGGCATCACTGTATATGTTTATCAACCTGCAGTTTAGAAACTGGATTTTCACTGATGCAGACAGATCCATTTATAGCTTTGAGAAGTCTTTTTCTGATTTCTTGCTGATGCACAGTGTTTTGTGAAACTAAGAGAAGGCAAGGGAAAATCAAAGCACTGTTGTGTCAGTTTACAAAAAAGCTCTACTTCTATTCCTCCACTCTAACATTTCAGAACTCCTGGCTGAATTCCACAGTCTCTTTTGTAGGAGAAACAGCCTCTTTCTATGCAATGCTTTTCTTAAATGCTTTTATAAGGAAAAAGATGCAGAAAGCGTAGCTTCCTCAGAATAAGTAAACTTCCCCTCCACCCCCTCTGGATATAGCCATCTAATTCTTACTAACATTTGAAAGCTTTGTCCTGAATATAATTTGTTACTAAGATAATCAACCCCAGCAATATACACTGCTCAAAAAAAAAAGAAAAAAGGAACACTTAAACAACACAATATAACTCCAAGTAAACCAAACTTCTGTGAAATCAAACTGTCCACTTAGGAAGCAAAACTGATTGACCGCCAATTTCACATGCTGTTGTGCACATTCAACTTTGTACAGAGCAAAGTATTCAATGAGAATATTTCATTCATTCAGATCTAGGATGGCTGCCGATCAGCTTCCGGTCACAATTCAAAGTGTTGGTAATGACCTTTAAAGCCCTACATGGCATTGGACCAGAATACCTCCGGAACCGCCTTCTACCACACGAATCCCAGTCACCGATAAGGTCCCACAGAGTTGGCCTTCTCCGGGTCCCATCAACCAAACAATGTCGTTTGGCGGGCCCCAGGGGAAGAGCCTTCTCTGTGGCGGCCCCAGCCCTCGGGAATCAACTCCTCCCGGAGATTAGAATGGCCCCCACCCTCCTTGTCTTTCGCACATTACTCAAGACCCACCTATATCGCCAGGCATGGGGGAATTGAGACATCTTCCCCAGGCTTTTATATTTTATGTTTGGTATGTATGTGTTGTATGATTTTAATCTTGGGTTTTTTATATATCTTTTTATTATTAGATTTGTTTCAATGTTACACTGTTTTTACTATTGTTGTGAGCCGCCCCGACTCTTCGGAGAGGGGCGGCATACAAATCTAATAAATTATTATTATTATTATTATTATTATTATTATTATTATTATTATTATAGTGTTCCCTTTATTTTTTTGAGCAGTATACTTTAACCATAAGCAAAAATCAAATGTAAATAGTAATATCTCTCAATTTCTTCCAGGGCTATAAAGTGTATATACTGTAGGACAGGCCCGTGGGCTGGATGCGTCACACGCAGGCCACACCCACTGCAGTTCCATGAAAGGGAAAAACGCCTGTGACGTCAGCATGATGTCACAAATTTGACACCCATGTTGTAGGAAAAGGCCAAAATAGGCTGCCCCACAGTTTCCTGTCTTCTGTCCAGTAGCCAGAGTCAAATTATGACTACTGATGCCTACAAGCACATCAACCAACATGGTAGAAGCTGTTTAAAACTGGTTTTGATTTCATTGATTCTCTAAATTTTAGAGGCCTCCATTTCTAGACATTGCAATCCCAAGAAAAGTACAAGACCTTCTGTGGTTACTCTCACTTCATGGTGCCAGTTATGCTTATTAGAACCTGCTAGATGGATTCCAATATCATGGCACACTCTAAACACAAGTTAATCTAGTACAATTTCAACATTATATAACTTATGTCCAAACAATTAAATGATGTTAAGGCTTAAGACCAGGATGTCATCCAGACAATGCACTTATTCACTAATATGTTTATTGATGCGTCAAACCCCAGGGCCATTTCGGTTCTCCTCAACAGGACAACCCAAAAGACATTAAAAAAATAACAACAAGTCGCAACATAGCTGTCAACAAATATGGTTGACAAATTTGTTATATATGTGGAAGATTTGGATGGTAACGTTATACTGTAAACTCAAGATTAGCTTGAGTATTGATTGCATATGATTCACTCACAGAGAAAATGAGGGGGGAAATGTAAATTGTATTATGAAGACACAAATAATAATTTATTTTATACATTTACTTATATATTGACTAAATTACTATGAACAAACTCTATGTAGTGAAAACACCTTAAATCATTCCTTTAGTACCCTTTTTATGATAGAAACATAGAAACATAGAAGACTGACGGCAGAAAAAGACCTCATGGTCCATCTAGTCTGCCCTTATACTATTTTCTATATTTTATCTTAGGATGGATATATGTTTATCCCAGGCATGTTTAAATTCAGTTACTGTGGATTTACCAACCACGTCTGCTGGGAGTTTGTTCCAAGGATCTACTACTCTTTCAGTAAAATAATATTTTCTCATGTTGCTTTTGATCTTTCCCCCAACTAACTTCAGATTGTGTCCCCTTGTTCTTGTGTTCACTTTCCTATTAAAAACATTTCCCTCCTGGACCTTATTTAACCCTTTAACATATTTAAATGCTTCGATCATGTCCCCCCTTTCCCTTCTGTCCTCCAGACTATACAGATTGAGTTCATGAAGTCTTTCCTGATAAGTTTTATGCTTAAGACCTTCCACCATTCTTGTAGCCCTGTCTTTGGACCCATTCAATTTTGTCAATATGATGTTTACCATTTACATTACACTATACACTGGAAATTGTATTTTTTTCCTTTATTGCTTGTTTGTATTGTTATTGTTTTTCTGTTATGTTCTGTTTGATTTTTTCTTTATTATATATGTTCTTTTCTTTTTTTCTATGTTTTTTAAAATGTTTAAAATGTTTTTTCTATGGTTTTCTTTTAGTATGAATGTTGAATGAATGTTAATGAAAGTTTTTATTTATTTATTTATTTATTAGATTTGTATGCCGTCCTTCCCCTTTTTAAAACTAGAATTTTAAGGATTGTTTTTTATATATGTTAATTGGATTGATTTACTATTGTTTCTTGTATATTTTATTATTATTTATTTATTACACAATGAAGGTTATAGAGCAGGGGTCCTCAAACTTGGCAACTTTAAGACTGGGGGACTTCAACTCCCAGAATTCTCCAGCCAGCATAGCTGGCTGAAGAATTCTGGAAGTTGAAGTCCACCAGTCTTAAAGTTGCCAAGTTTGAAGACCTGTGTTATAGAGGATATAGTAGAGAAGAAATATGAGATATAGGAGAGACTATAGGACAGCGGACAGAAGGCACTCTAGTGCGCTTATGTACGCCCCTTACTGACCTCTTAGGAATCTGGAGAGGTCAACCGTGGATAGTCTATGCCGCCCCGAGTCCTTGCAAAGGGGTGGCATACAAATCCAATTAAACCTTAAACATATATTCAATAAAGACTTTTTTAAAAAAAATAAAGAGAGAAAAAGGAAAAAAACCCAACTAGGTACCTCTGTTCAAGTGCATCGCCTTCCAGCACCATGCCAGGCTGGCAGCAAAGGGATCACTGGCAGAGGTCATCACTTGCCTTTTTCAGGAGAGGTGAAAGGAGGCACTCTGAGTCTCCAACAGGCCCCACTTCTTGCTTATGCTAGATAAGCCAGTGTGAAAAAAGCTGGCTGGGACGAGAGTGATTTTTTGCACCTGCTGACAATTCTGCCAGCAGAAAGAGCTCTGTACCAAAGCCAGAGCCTGGGCCATTTGGCAGCAACTGATGTAAACGAAACAGCCTCCGCAAGCAGAATTCTGCTGAGTCACAGAGGTGCTTCTTGAGAGGATGTTCTAGGTCTCCTGAGGTCAGGAAGGGAGCCGTGGAGTTTTCTCCTAGGATAGGAGGGAGGGAGGAACATGGAGCAAAAGGATAAACATTGGACCAAGGTGTCTAGCTTGCAAGGAATCCCAGCCAGGTCGTACGAAAGTCCTTGAACACTGATTTTTTTAAAATTTAACACAGGCATGCATTAAGGCAGTGATGGCGAACTTTTTTTTCCTCGGGTGCCAAAACATGCACTATCGCACATGTGTGAGTGCCCACACCTATAATTCAATGCCTGGGGAGGAAGAAAACAGCTTCCCAACCCTCTTTGAGGCCCTCTGGGGGCCCGAAATGGCCTATTTCCCAACTTCTGGTGGGACTAGCAGGCTCGTGTTTTGCCCTCCCCAGGCTCCAAAGGCTTCCTGGGAGCTGAAGGAGGGTAAAAATGCTTTCTCCCATCCCCCTGGAGACTCTCTGGAAGCCAAAAACGACCTCCCAGAGCCTCTGTGTGAGCCAAAAATCAGCTGGCTGGCACACACATGCATGTTGGAGCTGAGCTAGGGCAAACGGCTCGTGTTCCAGCAGATTTAATTCAATTCAATTTATTAGATTTGTATGCCGCCCCTCTCAGAAGACTCGGAGCGGCTCACAACAGTAATAAAAACAGGATAACAATGGAACAAATCTAATAATAAAATATATAAAAACCTCAACAATTAAAAACCATACAGCACATACACATCAAACATGAAATATAATAAGCCTGGGGGAGATGTCTTAGTTCCCCCATGCCTGGCGATATAGGTGGGTCTTAAGTAACTTGCGAAAGACAAGGAGGGTGGGGGCCGTTCTAATCTCCGGGGGAAGTTGATTCCAGAGGGCCGGGGCCGTCACAGAGAAGGCTCTTCCCCTGGGGCCCGCCAAATGACATTGTTTAGTCGACGGGACCCGGAGAAGGCCAACTCTGTGGCTCCTCGTGCCACCTGTGGCACCCATGCCATAGGTTTGCCATCACTGCATTAAGGAATGAGAATAGAAAGAGAGATAGAGAAGGAGGAAGGAAAGAGAAGGAAGGGAAGAGAGTCATGAGAGACGGAGAAGGAAAAAGGAAGGAGGGGGAGACGGTAGAAGGAACGGGAAGAGGAGGGGCAAGAAGGTAGGTACTGAAGGTGGAATAGCCACATGAGGTAGAAAGAGGGGAGTGGAGAGAGGGAAGAATGAGATGGATTAAATAATAAAATCAAAATCAAAATTGGAGTGCAATTTAGGTCATTATACTAATGTCTTTTAAGTGATAATATTTGTATGTTGACTTTTATTGAAGGTATATGTGATGTTTTTATGTTATGGATGTGGAGGAGAAAAAAAATCTTTCCAAAAAAAAAAGACTTCCACCAAGTACAGAGATTAGCTAAAGTGATTTAGCCGTCCTGAGTCCCTCGGGATTGGGTGGCATAGAACTCGAATAAATAATAAATAATATTATTTATTAATAATAAATAATTCCAATGATGTTGAACATTTTCAACTATACAGGAAGACCAAGTAGAATTTGTAAAAAAATGGGAGGAAGAAGATAAAAGTAGGGCATTTAAATTACTCAATATATAGCAACCCTCTTTAAGAGAGGGGTGAGAAGCCAGGAGGCCTCATGTCACTTCCTCCGGAGACTCTTCAGCTTCAATGAGATTATCTTCAGAAAGAACTAACAGTAGGAATATTAGAGCAGTGTTTCCCAACCTTGGCAACTGGAAGATATTTGGACTTCAACTCCCAGAATTCCCCAGCCACCGAATGCTGGCTGGGGAACTCTGGGAGTTGAAGTCCAGATATCTTCCAGTTGCCAAGGTTGGGAAACACTGTATTAGAGTAAGTATCAATATTTTTCCCCAAATAAAATATCCCCTGATAATAAGCCCAATTGGACTTTTGGGTGCATGGCAATAAGGCTAAGCACTTATTTCAGGGTTCAAAAAAAATAGCAATAGCATTTAGCTATTTATATATTAAATGCTATATTAAATAGCATTTAATACACTGCTTCACAGTGCTTTACAGCCCTCTCTAAACGGTTTACAGAGAGTAAGCATATTACAGCCCCAAAGAATCTGGGTCCTCATTTTATTAACATTGCAAG
Source organism: Erythrolamprus reginae (assembly GCF_031021105.1). NCBI lineage: Eukaryota > Metazoa > Chordata > Lepidosauria > Squamata > Dipsadidae > Erythrolamprus > Erythrolamprus reginae. Next base: position 392,011,935 of record NC_091950.1, on the reverse strand, counting down.
GATGGAAGGCTGAGTCAAGCTTGAGCCTACTGAGATTCAATCTGTCAAACTGCTGGCAGCCGGTGATCAGCAGAAGTAGCTTGTCATACTGCACTCTAACCACACCACCGAGGCTCTATAAGACAGTGCCTTATTTTTGGAGAAACATGGGCAGGAGAGAGATGGGTCTCTTTGATCTATATGGTGTAAGCTCCTACCTACAGGGAGCTTACACCACATAGAGCAAAAAGATCCATTTGTTAGCTATTGCTTGTCATTAATTGTTCAGATTGCTTTCGAACAATAATTTAACAGTATTTCAGAAGATCAGTAAACTAATGTTTAATGCTACACAGGTTTAATGCCATTCTGGAAAAACGTTAAATCTCTATTCAGCAGCAACCAAAACAGCAGTAGATAGAAACATAGAAACATAGAAGTCTGATGGCAGAAAAAGACCTCATGGTCCATCTAGTCTATTTTCTGTATTTTATCTTAGGATGGATATATGTTTATCCCAGGCATGTTTAAATTCAGTTACTGTGGATTTATCTACCACGTCTGCTGGAAGTTTGTTCCAAGGATCTACTACTCTTTCAGTAAAATAATATTTTCTCATGTTGCTTTTGATCTTTCACCCAACTAACTTCAGATTGTGTCCCCTTGTTCTTGTGTTCACTTTCCTATTAAAAACACTTCCCTCCTGGACCTTATTTAACCCTTTAACATATTTAAATGTTTCGATCATGTCCCCCCCCTTTCCCTGCTGTCCTCCAAAAGATAATTGAGGAACGTTTTTCAGTGGAGCGCCATAGAAAAAGATCCTGTTTATACAAATCCCATCCCCATAGCTGTCAGCTGATGCTTTTTAACAGAGGTTTGGCAACGTTTCTCCAGAAATGTTCTCAATGAAAACTTGTTTAGTGCTCTTCTGCAAAAACAAACAAACAAAAAACCCACATTAAACCTGTGTTCAAAAGCCTGGCTAATGACTGCTATGCATAGTTCAAAGTTGTGGTGGGATTTCACAATGAAACAACAAAAAGGAGGCAATGCTGCAACCTATACTCGTAAGTTATTTGGGTTGATTCAGACCAGGGAAGATGGAAGGCAAATTCAGACAACTGATTAAGCCCATAAATGAAGCTATCAGCCCAACCACTACTGTATGAATCACAAGTACTGCTGTGATTGGCAGAGTATTTTCCTGCTGGTTAGTGTTATTAGACGGCGAATGGTGGCTGGCAGCTTCTCTGCACAAGAAATAAAAAATATTGTCCTGTGGCTGCAAACCAGAACAGAGACAATACAATATGGCGTGAGAACAGCAAAAGCTATAACAATTATCTTTATGCTGGTGACAGCAGAATGCTTTAACTGAACTGTGGGAAACAGCAATTGGGTTCACCAGATTCTTATCCAGAAGGCTCCAGATTGAATGGCCAACACGTACAAGCTTAAATTAAAGAAATATCCATCTATCCCAATGAGCCTGAGACCTATGTACTTTATCTTACACTGGGCTAAATCATTTAAAAATATCGGAGACTACCACTGTTGTATCTAGAACTGTAATATCAAACTCAAGGCCCACAGGCTGGATCCGGCCCGCAGGGCTGACCTGGAAACAGCAAAGGACTGGGCCCTGGTGCCTCTGCCGGTGAAAACGGAGCTTGTTTTCGCTGGCGGGGGGTTGCAGGAGGCCCTTGCAGCTGAAAACTCCGGGACCGCCTTCTGCCGCACGAATCCCAGCGACCAATAAGGTCTCACAGAGTTGGCCTTCTCCGGGTCCCGTCAACTAAACAATGTTGTTTGGCGGGACCCAGGGGAAGAGCCTTCTCTGTGGCGGCCCTGACCCTTTGGAACCAACTCCCCCCAGATATCAGAGTTACCCCCACCCTCCTTGCCTTTCGTAAGCTCCTTAAAACCCACCTCTGTCGACAGGCATGGGGGAATTGAGACTTTCCCTTCCCCCATGGCTTATAAAATTTATGCATGGTATGTCAGTATGTATGATTGGTTTATTAAATTGGTTTTTTTTAAATTAACTTAAATATTAGATTTGTTTACGTTGTATTATTTATTGTTGTTAGCCGCCCCGAGTCTATGGAGAGGGGCGGCATACAAATCTGATTAATAAATAATAAATAAATAAATAAAACAGAGCTTGGGAGTTTGTTTTCGCTGCAGAGAGCTTGGGCCACCATTGGCGCCCGCAGCAAGAGTGATGTCAAGCTGGCCATGCCCACCCTGCCCACCCTAGGTCAAACACAATCCTGATATGGCAATTAAATTTCTTGTTGAAATCTGATATTTATCATAAATATTTTAAAATATTTGTTTTTATTCTGTAAAAATTAATAAATAAACTTAAAAAGAAAAAAAGGAAATTTCTTGTTGAAATTCAAATTGTGACCTCTTTTTTAAACTTAGATTGAATTTGCAGGTAAGGCCACCAATCTATTTTTATTCCAAGCAAAGCCAAATCTTTTGATTTAAGTATTTTGTTCGTCCAATAGATCTTTATAGGTCACTTTCTTGTCCAAATCTAAAGTGTACGGGTAGATTGTTGCTTCCATAGGAGATACCCATTTAGGAGTTTTGATATACTGTAGTATTTTTTCTTAATCGCTACCCAGTCTTCTAGTAGTGCTCCCATCACATGGTGTCTCTGAAAGTATTTATGACATTTGTGTTTTCCTTCCCAGATAAAATTGTGCCAGCCTGCCTGTAAATCATAACCCTCTATGGTTAATATTCTTTTATTACTAAACAATATCCATTCCCTTAGCCATGTTACCGCCGCTGCCTGATAATATAGTTCCCAGTCTAGTAGTCCACAATTTCCTTTTTCTTCTTCTCTTGTAACAGTTTTATTTTTATCCTAACCTTCTTCCCATTCCAAATAAATTTCAAAATTGTTTTATTTAAATCTGTATAAATTTTTCCCTAATTCTATTGGAGCAGTTTGGAATAAATAATTTTTTTTTGGCAATGCAGTTATTTTTCTAGTGACTATTCTCCCAATTAAGGAAACTTGTAATTTACTCCAATTTTCCAAATCTTTTTGAATTTTTGGTATCAATTTAGTATAATTTTCATCTTTTATTGAAAAGCATTTTGCTGTCATCCAAATCCCTAGATATTTGACCTTTTTTGCTATCTGAATTCCCAACAGTTTCTCCCTATCCTGTTGTTGTATAAGATTTTTTGTTATTATTTTGGTTTTATCCTTGTTTATCTTTAGACTGACAACTTCACCAAACTCCTCTACCTCCTGCAATAATTTGGGTCCTGAATTATGAGGTTACACAGGCCACAGAAAAATGAAAAATTGTGGGACAGATCCCGTTCGGCTTGCTTGCATTGGGGTATGACACCGCCGGAAGTCGACTTTCTCTGAGGAGGTATTGCAAGAATCATGCAGAAGAGAGCAAGAAAAAATTGCCTAAATAACTGGTTTGTCAGTTGATCTTTTCTTCCTTGGCATTTTTAATTAACAGCAAGAATCATACAGAAGAGAGCAGAAAAAAAGTCTAAATAACTGGTTTGTCAGTTGATCTTTTCTTCCTTGGTATTTTTAATTAACAGCAAGAATCATGCAGAAGACAGCAGAAAAAAAGTCTAAATAACTGGTTTGTCAGTCGATCTTTTCTTCCTTGGTATTTTTAATTAACAGCAAGAATCATACAGAAGAGAGCAGAAAAAAAGTCTAAATAACTGGTTTGTCAGTCGATCTTTTCTTCCTTGGTATTTTTAATTAACAGCAAGAATCATGCAGAAGACAGCAGAAAAAAAGTCTAAATAACTGGTTTGTCAGTCGATCTTTTCTTCCTTGGCATTTTTAATTAACAGCAAGAATCATACAGAAGAGAGCAGAAAAAAATGTCTAAATAACTGGTTTGTCAGTCGATCTTTTCTTCCTTGGCATTTTTAATTAACAGCAAGAATCATGCAGAAGACAGCAGAAAAAAAAAGTCTAAATAACTGGTTTGTCAGTCGATCTTTTCTTCCTTGGCATTTTTAATTAACAGCAACATTGGATTTTTATAGTGGTCTGTAATAAAATTCTGCAGAGAAACCTAATCTGTGCATAAGATGAAAGAGGCAGAGAAGGAGAGAGATGAAATTCTGATAAGCATGGCAATGCATCATTGCAGCAGATCAAGAAATTATACTGTTAAAATATTAGCTCGCAAAGCTTGGACAAAGAAAGGGAATGGAAAATAAGAGTAGCCATATCAATAATTCATACACTGCAAAGTGAGTTTATTCAAAAAGATGCATTAGAGCCTATAAATTTAATAGGTGCAAGAGATTATTAATAACATTTAATCAACAGTTATCTGTAAAGTTATTATTTAAAAAAAAAATAACCACGTGAATATTTTGAGACTCGAGTACTGAATGGTTAGTCTTTTCTAATCAAGTTAGACTAAAGTTCCAATTATGCATACATATATACATACTATACCTTACTCTGGTCAAGAGGTAAAACACAATTATATATAGAGAAAAATACACTTCCTGTCCAAGATGAGATGGGAAATGACCACTACCTGCTTCCTATGGGCAACAATTTAACTGCCACAACATAGTGCTGTTTTTAAGCCAACAGTGATTCTACAGTAGCAAATGTTTGGGGTGGAAAAGGGCTGTAGGAGAAAATGAAACTAGAATTATTCAGGGGAAAACGGGGGATTGTTGTCAATATACACTGGAAAATATCTATAAAATATATCTTCTTTTGCAATAAACGAAACACATTATAGAATTTCAAACCATAAAGCCAGAAGATTCTTATGTAAAATAATTTAGTTTTAGAGTATACATCAATAGCAATAGCAATTAGACTTATATACTGCTTCATAATGCTTTTACAGCCCTCTCTAAATGGTTTATAGAGTCAGCATATTGCCCCCAATAATCCTCAGTCCTCATTTTACCCACCTCGGAAGGACGGAAGGCTGAGTCAATCTTGAGCTGGTGGTGAGATTTGAACTGCCGAACTACAGCTAGCAGTTAGCTGAAGTAGCCTGCAGTGCTGCACTCTAACCACTGCGCCACCCGGGCTCTAAATCAAACACATTACAATCCATATCTACAAAATGATATGCTATAAATATATCTATTGGGGCATCCAAATGCTTAATGACATTTCAGCAAGGCCGAGAAGCTACGATGCAAGAATACTAGATGTATTCTTATAGATTTTGAAAGAAAATGAAATATAGACAGCGATGCTATTCCAGGAGCACAACATGCATAAAGCCTTGAAGCATATTTTTTATTTTTATTTATTTTCATCAAGCATGTGTTAGATAATAGATACAAGAATAAACATGATTATGATTACATGAAGTCGATACAAATAAAAGGGATTAGGGCAGGGATGGTAAGCACACTGGTGCGCTTATGTATGCCCCTTATTTGATTTTTATTTATTTATTTATTTTATTTGTTGAACAAGTATAGGATTGTAGTACACTGTATACAGTGGTACCTCGACATACGAGTTTAATTCGTGCCAGAGCTGATTTCGTATGTCGATCAATTCGTATCTCGAACCAATGCATTTAGATTTGGCTTTTCTCGCCGAGATAACTGGAAAAAATGGAATTCTTGCGCCACCTAGTGGACGCTCAGCTCGTATCCCGAATTTGAGCTCGGGTGTCGAACAGAAAATTTGCTCGCGGCTCAGCTCGTAACTTGGAATACTTGCATGTGGAGCAGCTCATATCTAGAGGTACTACTGCATAAGCATAACATAAGGAGAAAGTAATGATAAAAGGAGACAATAGGACAGGGACGGTAGGCACAATGGTGCACTTATGCACACCCTTTACAGACCTCTTAGGATGGGGGTGAGGTCAACAGTAGACAGTCTCAGGTTAAAGTTTTGGGAGTTTGGGAAAGAGAATCAGGTAGTGCATTCCAGGAACAGACAACTCTCTTATTGAAGTCGTTATTTTCTGCAATCGGGTTTGGAGTGGTTTACTATAAATTTGTAAGAGGAGGAGGAAGAAGAGGAGGACGACGACAGTCGCTGCCCAGAGTGAAGGGAGCCTTTCTTTTCTTTGGGCACTAGCAGAGGTTTATTTCCTCTCCAAGCGCCCAGAAAAAGGAAAATGCTTCGTTCACTCTGGACTGCCAAGGCCTCCTTAAGCACCACCGAAAGGCTCCTCTGGCAGCCCAGAAAAGCCCGATAGCCTGGATTAAAGGAGGAATGGCAGGAAACTGGCCAGGCCTTCATGCCGCTCTCAAATTTCCTGGGAATTTTTTCCGGGCTCAGGTTCTTAAGTAGAAAATGGTTCTTAAGAAGAGGCAAAAAAATCTTGAACACCTGGTTCTTATCTAGAAAAGTTCTTAAGTAGAGACGTTCTTAGGTATGTATTCTCATTGAATACTTTGTTCTGTACAAAGTTGAATGGGCACAACAGCATGTGAAATTTTGTGTCAATCAGTGTTGCTTCCTAAGTGGATAGTTTGATTTCACAGAAGTTTGATTTACTTGAAGTTATATTGTGTTGTTTAAGTGTCCCCTTTATTTATTTTTTGAGCAGTGTATTTGTAGGACATTAGAACTCTAGGATTGTCTTTCAGACCATTTTAAAAGGAACCTTATTTTAATTTTTCAAATCAGGAATGTTACTTTTACAGATGATGGTTTTATTTAAACTGGGCTTGACTGCTGGTTTATTGGCTTGCTTGTTTATTTATTTATGGTACGTCATTCAGGGTTCTATCAACGAGGCAGTTTATTTATTTTTATTTTATTTATTCTTTTGTCCAATACACAAATACATAGGAAGAAAAATAGACATGTAGTAATATATACAAGGGTAAAGTGAACTTAGAGGAGAGGATATACAAAAGAAAGAAAATATACAGTATATGATAAGTGAGAGAAAGGAAAGACAATTGGACAGGGGACGAAAGGCACACCAGTGCACTTATGTACACCCCTTACTGGCCTCTTAGGAACCTGGAGAGGTCAATCGTGGAGAGTCTAAGGGAGAAATGTTTGGAGTTAGGGCTTGACACAATTGAGTCCGGCAATGAGTTCCACGCTTCGATAACTCGATTGTTGAAATCATATTTTTTACAGTCAAGTTTGGCGCGGTTCGTATTAAGTTTGAATCTGTTGCGTGCTCTTGTGTTATTGCGGTTGAAGCTGAAGTAGTCATTGACTGGTAGGGCATTTCAGCATATGATCTTGTGGGTAATACTCAAATCGTGTTTTAGGCGCCGTAGTTCTAGGCTTTCTAGGCCCAGGATTGTTAGTCTATTTTCATAGGATATTCTGTTTCGAGTGGAGGAGTGAAGGGCTCTTCTGGTGAAATATCTTTGGACATTTTCTAGGGTGTTGATGTCTGAGATGTGGTATGGGTTCCAGACAGGTGAGTAGTAGTCTAGGATGGGTCTGGCAAAAGTTTTGTAAAACACAATCTAGATATCAGCAGACGGGGAAACACTGATACCTAGTTTAGTGTCTTGAAGATCTGGAGCCCATTGGTGGCACCCCAAACATTTGATCAAAGCAGCAGATGAAATCTCCACACTATATCAAATGGCTAAATAGATTGACTTTTCTTGGTAAAAATACAGAGATTTTAGATTTTTCCACTATTTTCTTCTTAAAGATTTTCCACTTCCAAATGTCGCCTGCCACTCCGGGATTCCTATTCCAGGTTCTAACCAGGCATGATGTTACTTAGCTTCTGAATTCAAATGAGGTCAGCAGCCAGGCACTGCCACCTGCCAAGACGCTGCAAGCAGACTGATACCATTAAAACATGAAAAATAGATGTTTCAGAGCTGGGGAAGTTGATTTAACAGAGGATAATTACAGTACTTCATCTATAACCACTGCCACTTGGGACTGCAACCTTTATTTAGCAGCTTTGATGCCTGCGTGAGCCATTTCTTTATTATAATAAACACATTAAATGCATTTTGAACTTCTAAATGAGTCTCTGCAGCTCTGTTCAATCACAAGGCACAGTTGGCCATTGACAAAATATATTAAGAACCATGGCAGGAGGATAAAATCTCTGCAGAGACTTTACAAAATGAAGGTATGGGCCCACTTTTGCACTCCAGTAGCTCAGTCTGTGCAACTGAAGTAGAAGATAAGGATCAGACTGCATTTTGGGATTCTTCTTATATAGAGCGCTGGTGAGACCACATTTGGAATACAGTAATACCTCATGATACGAACTTAATTGGTGCAAGGAGGAGGTTCGTAAGACGAAAGGTTCGTAAGACGAAACATTGTTTCCCATAGGAAACAATGTAACGTCAATTAATCCGTGCAACCCAAAAACCCCCCCGCAAAAAACCGGCGTTCCGTGACTGCTGGGAAGCCGCGCGGCTGTTTTAAAAGGTCACAGCCACGCTGGGGGGCTTCCCAGCAACCTCCCGAACCAAACCCGGGGTTCAGAAAAATTTTGCCTCTTCTTACGAACTTTTTTGGAGTTACGAACCGGCATTCGGGAGGCTTCTGGGAAGCCCCGCCGCCCAGCTGTCACCTTTTAAAACAGCCGCGCCGCTTCCCAGCTGTCTCCCGAAGCCAAACGCCAAACCCGAACTTCCGCGTTTGGCTTTGGGAGACAGCTGGGAAGCCGCGCGGCTGTTTTAAAAGGTGACAGCCAGGCGGCGGGGCTTCCCAGAAGCCTCCCGAATGCCGGTTCGTAACTCCAAAAAAGTTCGTAAGAAGAGGCAACATTTTTCTGAACCCCGGGTTCGGTTCGGGAGGCTTCTGGGAAGCCCCGACGCCTGGCTGTCACCTTTTAAAACAGCTGCGCCGCTTCCCAGCTGTCTCCCGAAGCCAAACGCCAAACCCGAACTTCCACGTTTGGCTTTGGGAGGGGGGGGCGGGGGGGGGCTAAAGAAAAGTTTGGACAAAAAAAATATCTCTTCCTCCATTTCACTCTATTTCTCCCTCCCTCTTTCTCTCTCTTCCTTCCTTCCCTTCTTTCTCTCCATCCCTCTTTCTTTCTTTCTTCCTCTCTTTTTTGCTCTCTTTCTCTCTCCCTCCTTCCCTCCCTCTATGTCTTTCCCTCTCCCTCCTTCCCCCCTTTCTTTCTCTCTCTCTCTTGCTTTCTTTCCCTCTCTTTTTCTTGCTTTCTTTCTCTCATTCTCTTTCCCCTCCTTTTTCTCTCTCTCTCTTTCTCTCTCGTTCACCACGCCAGCAACAGAGAGAAAAAGAAAGAGCGAGAGACAGCCGGAGAGAGAGTGGAGTGCGCAGCACCATCAGCCTCCTCGCCCTCCCAGACGTCCCCAGCGCCCGGCCTCGCGCCGCCTCCCGTTAGCCCGGCCGAAAGCCACACAGTCCCGGACTCCCGGATCGCTCGCTTCTCCAGCCAGCGCGGCGCTTCCCTGGTCAGATGGCTTTGCTGACCGGAGAAGCGAGCGATCCGGGAGTCCGGGACTGTGTGGCTTTGCGCCATGAAGAGAAAACGGCAGCAGGGAAAAGTCGGCCGTTTTCTTTTCATGGCGCAAAGCCACACAGTCCCGGACTCCCGGATCGCTCGCTTCTCCGGCCAGCGCGGCGCTTTCCTGGGCAGATGGATTTGCTGACCGGAGAAGCGAGCGATCCGGGAGTCCGGGACTGTGTGGCTTTGCGCCATGAAGAGAAAACGGCAGCAGGGAAAAGTCGGCCGTTTTCTCTTCATGGCGCAAAGCCACACAGTCCCGGACTTCCAGATTGCTCTCCCCAAGGCAGGAAGCGGCAGCGGAGGAGAGTGGGTGGATCCGGCGGGCAATGGGGCAGGGCGGAGAAGCCAGGGGCACGTTTGGCCGGAGGCACCGTGGGGAGGCGGGGCAGGGAGGTGCGGCAGTAGGTGCCTCCGGCCAAACGCGCCCCTGGCTTCTCCGCCCTGCCCCATTGCCCGCCCGATCCGCCCACTCTCCTCCGCCACCTCTCGCCGCGGCACACCGGTTGGGAAACGCTGGATTAGAGGATGGGGCTATCTTACATCATCCATTTTTCTATGCTGGAAAGGTTGGGGAACTGTCACTTTTCCATGTGTATTGTTTTGAATATAATCTTATCAGAGAGAGGGATATATACTGAGCGACTTCAGTAACTTCATCTTAACACTACTTGCATGAAGCATCTCGTCTAGAGCAAAAAAAGGACATGTAGCCAGTAAACCAGAAAATATCCCCCACTTTCCTGTTATTTCGAATGCTCTATCTAAAAAATGAACTTTTATTCCAAAATTTGAAGGTGGAAAGTAAAGCAAGAGTAAAAACTAAGATAAGTCAGACTGATGCATACATCTGAACAAGTCTGATTTTTTTAAAAAAACCTATGGTATGGTTTTTGACTGAATTGGTTGACGAATTTTAATATATTGGGATTTTAGCTTGTAGTTTTAATTACTGTAATTAGATTTGTTGTACGCATTGTTTTATATTGTATCTTGGGAGCTGCCTCCAGTTTTTGGAGAAGGGCGGCATACAAATCTAATAAATAAATAAATATGGCAATAGCATCACGACAAAAGTTAATTTAAAAAATTTAAGAGATGCTTTCAGATGAAGAAAATGCATAATTAAAATAATCCATAAAACATGAGCTCATTACGAAAGCAGAAGTGACAGTAAAAAGGCAGGGTTTTCAAATGAACAGGCAGAAAGGAAGGTATGAATATTGCTGTTATCAGTACAGACTGAGTAATAAGTTGCTTGAGAAAAACCATTTGACTGCAGGCTTGTGGTGAATACGAATTATGCCTTGATAAGCAAGCTGAATTTAATCCTTTCCCTCAGCCCATTATCTATAAACGGCGCTTATTGCTGTTAGCTTTTTGAATTTGATATATTTACTGATTTTTTAATGTGTATATATTATATTGATATACTACTGATATTATGTATTATTGTGTCATCTTATAAATTGATTATTGTATTTAACTGAAGAGGCTTAAAATCACCTGCAATAAATAAATGGACCCAATCTGATCAAGGCCTATGTAGGTAGATGTCCAATATAATTTTGCACATTTTCCCAAGTATTTTTTTTTTCACTTTGTGAGTAAATTACATGTTTTGAAAATATTGGCAAACGTTTTCCCAAATGGGAACCACAAAAGGCACAGCCAATCAGATCTCCTGATTTATTTATTTCGTTTCTCTCTTGCCTTTATTGCTTCATAAATAACTCAAGGCAGATAACATACTTACTTCCCTTTCCTCCTATTTTCCCAACAAGAAGAACCTTGGCTGAGAGAGAGTGACTGGCTCAAAGTCACCAAGAACTTTAGAACTGAAGAAGCTTCTTGTATGAGAAGTGAAACGTCTTCAAAGAAAAACCAGAAAGTCCAGTTGCCTCTTGAAAAAACACCTTTGGGACAATGATGACAAAATTGAAGGGCTACAAGAATGGTGGAAGGTCTTAAGCATAAAACGTGTCAGGAAAGACTTAATGAACTCAATCTGTATAGTCTGGAAGAGAGAAGGAAAAGGGGGGACATGATCGAAACATTTAAATATGTTAAAGGGTTAAATAAGGTCCAGGAGGGAAGTGTTTTTATAGGAAAGTGAACAGAAGAACCATGGGACACAATCTGAAGTTAATTGGGGGAAAGATCAAAAGCAACATGAGAAAATATTATTTTACTGAAAGAGTAGTAGATGCTTGGAACAAACTTCCAGCAGACGTGGTAGATAAATCAACAGTAACTGAATTTAAACATGCCTGGGATAAACATAGATCCATCCTAAGATAAAATACAGAAAATAGTATAAGGGCAGACTAGATGGACCATGAGGTCTTTTTCTGACGTCATACTTCTATGTTTCTATGATGAACTGGATGAGTGAAAATCTTCATAGATGACTTCAAGCCTGCTTTCATGCCTAAAATGAGACTGGAGTCTCCTGGTTTCTATCCTGATGTTTTAAGCACTATACCAAACTGTGTAAATTGTGTGAGTTAGAAGAACATACGAGGGTCGCCCAGAAAGTAATGCACCACATTTTTTTCTTCAACAATTATTTATTGAACACAATGAAATTTACACGCAAGAAAGAATGATGTTTCTTCTACACTCCCTATTTTTCCACGTAATCTCCATCGCGTTCTATGGCCTTCCTCCACCGAGACACAAGGGCGTGTATGCCCTGTCGGTACCACTCCTTGTTCTGGTCACGAATCCATTTCTCCAGTGTAATGGCCTTACCTTCTGTGTCCAGTGACTAACCACACTTCTGTCGACTGCAGATTCTCCATAAACTACACAAACGTTTCTGAACGTTCCCAACAGTTTCTTTCTCCATAGTGAGAAATTCAATGACGACACACTGCTTGTAATGTACATCACATACAGACGTCATTTTGAAACACTGCTGCAGCTATGCTATCTGTTGTGGTTGGCTCTGGCCCAGCTCCTGCCCCAAGGAATGTGGAGGTGGATGCAGGGGAAACATCAACATGTCATAGGCCTGTTTTATTGCCGACAGAGTCAGGTAGTGAAGTTTCCTCGGAAGAAGAAGAAGGTGGGGGTGACTTGGAAGAGGGGAGTTTGGCAGACAGCCCAGGAGGAGATCAATCATCCTTATCATCCCTGGATTCTGAACAAGAACTTATGACACATCCACGCATGCGTAGAGTGATGCATAGGAGAGATCAACTGAAAGATTATTACATGAGATAAGTGAGGCCACCTGTGGTTGGGTGGGGCTGCTGTAATTAGTGCTACAGATAAAAGAGCAGCCTGATGGTTTAGCTTCATGGCAGTTTATCTGATTCATAGTTTCGTCAAGATCCTGGTTTTTGCTGTCCAAGATTGTGTGTGGACTCTCTGGACTTTAGAATTGGACTCAATTTCCCAGTTATTGGGTGAGCAATTGGATTGCATTTAACCTGTGCCTTGTGTGTACCAGAAAATCCCTTTGACATTTAAAAAGGGAGCTGTTTCTGTTTTTCTGTTGATAAAGACTTTTGGGTTTTCCTTCTATCGTGTGGTGTGTGTCTTTCTGGACTAATTACCCTGTAATTACGGGCGGTTGGGACACGCCGGCAGAACACTATCTATCTGAAGAAATGCAAAATGTACACATGCACTCCTGACAATTCAAATAATGTATATCTAAAGTTTTGCATTCGTACCATTACTGTAAACTGAGAAAAAAAATGTGGTGCATTACTTTCTGGGCGACCCTCGCAGAATTTTAAAAGCCTGTGAAAGCCTCTCTCCATCCCATCTTATACAACTAATAGTTCTCAACCTAGCACAATTGGGACCAGAATTTCCATCGCTAAGGGATGTGGTTGTGAGTTGCATATGATTTTATCACTTTTGGCTTGTTGGAAGGCTGCCCCCCCCCCCCCCCTCCGAGAAGGCTGTAAATGGTGATCACAGGACCCCGGGATGCTGGAACCATTATTAAGTACACAAATTTTGATCCCATGATCACAGGGATGCTATGACAGACCTAAGAATAGGAAGTAATACAAAATTACTTTTTTTCACCAAATAAACTTTGAAAAGTTTATTAATAGTCGTAACTTGTTTCAATAAAATCAAAGTGAATGAAGTTATTTTTTTCCTGCTTCTCAAGACTTTTTTTGTAAGTTTCTCCCTTCCTTCTCCAAAATCATCTCCATCATCCTTTGCATCTGGCCAAGTAGACTTATTTTCAAACAAGATTGCAAGTTGCAGGCCCCAGTAGCTGGTCAGATCCTACAGGGTCAGCCTTCTCCAGGTCCCATCAGCCAAGCGGTGCTGGCTGGCAGGGCCAAGGGGAAGGGCCTTCTCTGTGGCAGCTCCGGTCCTCTGGAACCAATTCCCCCTGGAGAGTTGCACTGTCTCCACCCTCCTGGCCTTTCGAAAGGCCTTAAAAACACGGCTTTGCCGGCAGGTCTGGGGCCATTGAGTGACAACATCTTGCTCCGGCCACTATTTATGAATGGATGATGGATGAGTGTTTTTTATTCTTGGGGTTTTAAACTGTGTATTTCTGTTTTTAACTTTGTATGCTGCCCTGAGTCCGTCAGGAGAAGGTCGGCCTATAAATTGAAATAATAAATAATAAATAGCATTTTTTATTTTTAGGCAAGCCTGCCAAGTTTATATAAGGTCTGGTGATAGTCTTGTAAATGCAGATGGCATTTACATCTGGTTTTCCAACACGATCATTTTCCACTTGCCTTTTGTTTTACTAATTAAAAGATTTTATTGATAAAGGAAATGGAGCACCTCCCTTATGATACCAGGCTGCAACGCTTTGGTCTCTTCAGCCTTGAAAGATGATGTTTAAGGGGTGACTTGATCGAAGTGTATAAAATCATGCATGGGATAGAAAAGGTGGATAGAGAAAAAATATTTTCTCTATCATACAATACTAGCACAAGGGGGCACTCCCTAAACTCATAGATAAGAAAGTGAAGACAAATCAAGAGAAATATTTCTTCACCCAGAAGGTTGTTGGTTTATGTAATTCGCTTCCAGAAGAGGTCGTGACAGCTGTCAGCCTGGATAGCTTCAAGGCAGGATTAGACAGATTCATGGATGCCAAGCATATAGATGGTTATTGAAACGGATGTCCACGTGCCGCCTCTATATTGGTTGAGGCAGGCAGGATTCCCTTGGGTACCATTTGTTGGGGGTCAAGGGAAAGGGAGGGTTTTGCCTTCTCTTTCTGCTCAAGATCCCCATGGACAATTGGTGGGCCACTGTGTGACACAGAATGCTGGACTCGATGGGCTTTGGCCTGATTCAGCCTGGCTCTTTTTATGTTCTTATGTTCTTATTTTAAAAATTAATAGAAATCAAGACAAAAAATCTGACAGGCATGGAGGGAGCAGTCACAGGGATACTGGTATGTATTTATGTATTGGATTTGTTTGCCGCCCCTCTCCGTGGACTCGTGGCGGCTCACAACACGTCAACAATAAAAGTGTATAAAATACTATTGGATCCAATTAATATAAATAGTTAGTCTAAAACATTATAAAAATTAAATATCAAAAATCATTCACTCAAATACAAACCAAACATACTAAGCATTCTCAGTGCCCAGAGGCTGGGATCTAATGAACCCAAGCCTGGTGGCATAAATACGAATGTCCGGAGGGAGCTGATTCCAGAGGGCCGGGGCCCCCACAGAAAAGGCTCTTCCCCTAGGCCCTGCCAAGCGACATTGTCTAGTTGACGGGACCTGGAGAAGACCTAACAGGACGCTGGGACTCATACGGCAGGAGGCAGTCCCGTAGGTAATCGGGTCCAATGCCATGTAGGGCTTTATAGGTCATAATCAACACTTTGAACTGTGTTCGGAAACCAATTGGCAGCCAATGTATTTATGGGTTTATATCGCCCACCTCCAACTTCGTATGTGAGCTAAGCAATGTTGTGAGTGTGTTTCAGCCACAGAGCCTGCAGGCTGCCTTTAAAGCTGAGTTTTTTGAATATATAAGTGTTGTGGTTAGCTCTGGCCCAACTCCTGCCCCAAGGACGGTGGATGTGGGGGAGACATTCACATGCTGCAGGCCTGTTTTGCCCCCGGTGGAATCTGCTGATGAAGGCTCCTCTGACCAAGAAGACATGAGTGACAGGGAGGAGGAGAGTGTGGCAGACAGCTCAGAAGGAGATCAATTATCTAACTCCTCCTTGGATTCAGAACAAGAGTTAATGATACAGCCACGCATGCGGAGAGCGATGCATAGGCAACAACAACTGAGAGATTATTATCAAAGAAAATGAGGCCACCTGTGGTTGGGTGGGGCTGTGGTAATTAGTGAGGCTGCTATAAATAGCAGCCTGTGGGTTTGGTCATTGTGGAGGATTATCTGATCGTTGTGTTTCGTGACTGCTTTACTGACTTTGACCTTTGGTATGCTGATTTTCCCCCGCTTTGAAACTAAACCAGAGCAAAGTGTGTTTCACTTTGTGAAAGGAGGACTGTGAATTGCCTCACAGCTGCAAGCTAAGTATCACAGAACTGATAAGGGACTTGTACAAATTACCAATTTGTTTGGAGACAAGTGCTCTTTGCTATACCAAAAGAGGGCTTAGTTTGAGTGACTTTTCATTATAAAGAACATTGTTTTGAATTTTCAAACGTGTGTGTGTCTGAAATTTGTACCTGTGAATTTTTGGGAGAAGTCTACCAGGGAGCCTGACAGAACATATAAAAGATATGTTTTTACAATTACTTTGTGAAAGAAAGAGATATAAGAGCGTCCATTGAATGATTACAAGGTAAAAAGGAAAAAAAATGTATATGTTTGACAATAAGCTGGACTTTGTATTGAAAACTATGTATTGTTTTTTTTAAAACTTGCTGTTGGAGTAAAAATAAAAAACTATGATGCAAAAAAAAAAGCCATAAAAATGGCTCATTGCCAGAACTGAATTCTAAGGGGGAAAAAAATCTGTAGAAGGTTCAAGCCAAGAAGGAATTGTCAACAAGATATGATGAACAGAAAACGGAGCTGACAATTTAGAAAGCATGCCATTTTTACCAATTATTTTGATAGCTGTGTCTAGAGAACTGGCTCGCCAACCAAACCTGGAGAACAAAATGTACTCTTTTGAAATGAGAAGCTCCACAATTCCCATTTTTTAGCAGCCAAATTCAGCTGGTTTTCCCTTGCCCTCTTTCCAGAACAAGACTGTAAGAAAACCGCTGCCAACTTGAACATAGCTGAGAGTGACACAGAGATATTGGGGCAACAGTTCTCTTGGTAACCCCTGAAAAAATGGCCCCAATGCACTGCTGTTAGTACATAAGAGCTCCATTTTGCTAAGCAGCACAATGGACAGCAAACTGGACTAGGAACCAAGAAGACATACAAAGAGAGGTTACTAGACCTGGACCTGGATAGTCTAGTGAAAAGGGGACCCAGGAGGACATGATAGCAGTATGTATACAGGTACTTGAGTGGCTGCCACAGAGAGGAGGGAATCACACTGTTAGTATACTGTATGTAACTATGTTGGGTGTTGCAATACATAGGCTAACAATCTAAGTTTAAGACCGTACAGTGTTCCCTTGATTTTCACGGGGGATACGTTCCAAGACCGCCCGCGAAAGTCAAATTTCCACGAAGGAGAGATGCTCCCTTTCTTTCTTTCTTTCCTTCCTCCCCCTCCCTCCTCCATTCCTGGTTTTACTTACCCCCGGAACCCACAGGGGCAACGGGGCGACAAACAGGGGGCTTTGCTGCACTCGCTGTGGTGGCAGGTGGCAGGTGGCAGTAAGGCTCGGCTTCAATTGGAGTGTACCAATACTCTGAGAATTAAAGGGGTGCGATTGAAAGGCTGGGGCGGAAACGGAGCTTTTATTTAAAGAAGCAGGACGGCTGAGGTGGAGGGGGGAGGAGGAGAGTTAAAATGCACAGTATTGTACATCGGGCAGACCCAGAAAACCCTTGGTGTGCAAAAAAACCACAGAGTATTTTTTTAATCTTTTTTTTTTTGAAAAACCGTGGTATAGACTTTTCGCGAAGTTCGGACCCGTGAAAATTGAGAGAACACTGTACCTTTAAGAGACATTTGCTGGTTGGCCATAAGAGGGAGCCAACTATGTTCCTTTTGGGGGGGAGTTTATACTAGAGAGATTTATATTTGCTGTGTGTATATTTTGCTGTATGCGATAACCTGGTTTGTAAACCATTATTAGGATTATATGTGTGTGATATTGGACTGTTTAACTACTATTGTTTATTTGCCTAGCTGTATATAATAATATTGTTCTATTTTGTCTGATTCATTGACTGACTAACCCTCATTGCTACCTTAACTCTACTAAACATTCTAACACACACTATTTTCCAGGGCGCCAGAGGGCCAGACTAGGAGCAACAGATGGAAACTGACCAAGGAAACATAGAAACATAGAAGACTGATGGCAGAAAAGGACCTCATGATCCATCTAGTCTGCCCTTATACTATTTTCTGTATTTTATCTTAGGATGGATATAGGTTTATCCCAGGCATGTTTAAATTCAGTTACTGTGGATTTACCAACCACGTCTGCTGGAAGTTTGTTCCAAGGATCTACTACTCTTTCAGTAAAATAATATTTTCTCATGTTGCTTTTGATCTTTCCCCCAACTAACTTCAGATTGTGTCCCCTTGTTCTTGTGCTCACTTTCCTATTAAAAACACTTCCCTCCTGGACCTTATTTAACCCTTTAACATATTTAAATGTTTCGATCATGTCCCCCCTTTTCCTTCTGTCCTACAGATTATACAAATTGAGTTCATGAAGTCTTTCCTGATACGTTTTATACTTAAGACCTTCCACCATTCTTGTAGCCCGTCTTTGGACCCACTCAATTTTGTCAATATCTTTTTGTAGGTGAGGTCTCCAGAACTGAACACAGTATTCCAAATGTGGTCTCACCAGCGCTCTATATAGCGGGATCAAAATTTCCCTCTTCCTGCTTGTTATACCTCTAGCTATGCAGCCAAGCATCCTACTTGCTTTCCCTATCGCCTGACTGCACTGTTCACCCATTTTGAAATCACTACCCCTAAATCCTTCTCTTCTGAAGTTTTTGCTAACACAGAACTGCCAATGCAATACTCAGATTGAAGATTCCTTTTCCCCAAGTGCATTATTTTACATTTGGAAACATTAAACTGCAGTTTCCATTGCTTTGACCATTTATCTAGTAAAGCTAAATCATTTACCATATTACAGACGCCTCCAGGAATATCAACCCTATTGCACACTTTAGAGTCATCGGCAAATAGGCAAACCTTCCCTACCAAACCTTCCCCTATGTCACTCACAAAGATATTTAAAAGAATAGGACCCAGAACAAACCCTTGTGGCACACCGCTTGTAACCTGTCTCTGCTCAGAATACTCGCCATTAACAATAGCTCTCTGATGTCTATGCTTCAGCCAGCTGCAAATCCATTGAACTATTCAGGGATTAAGTCCAATCTTCACTAATTTATCTATCAGCTCTTTATGTGCAACCGTATCAAACGAGAGATTCAACCTAGAAATAAGGAAGAACTTTCTGACGGTGAGGGCGATCAACCAGTTGAACAGTCTGCTAGTGGAGGTTGTAATGCCCCAACACTCGACATATTCAAGAAGAGATTGGACTGCCATCTGACTGGGGTGTGGTGTAGGATTCCTGCTTGAGCAGGGGGTGGGACTAGATGATCTGCAAGGCCCCTTTTAACTCTAATAAGTAAATAAATTGTTAAGTTGATGCCTTTTGAGAATTTGGTTTCTTTCTATCTTTATTCCCATATGCTGTTGCTAAATAGGAGCATTCAATCCGCAGAGCGCTTTTATTATCCTTGAATTGTAACAGTCAATTGCTCCAGACAAGAATCGGTGTGGGGAAATAAAAAGCAGACCCTTGGGTTATCTATGTACACTGATGCTATTTATTAGATTGGAAGAATCGGAGAATGACCTGATCCACTTATGGTCAATGCATTTTAGTGCATATGAAGGTACACATATGCTCAGATAGGCAGATGAGGGAACAGAGAGTTAGACTACAAAGGAGATGGATGGCACCAGAAATGATAAACAAGCATATAAATGAAACATCATTCTTAGCAATTCCTTAAAAAATAAAAAATAAAAAGCTCAGGACAAGGAATTACGAAGACCCCCTCTTTTAATGAGACCCTGGAGAGTTGCTGACAACCAAAGCAATCAACACTAAACTAGATGGACAGTAAAGTGACCTACAACATCTTGGTTGATTTAAAAAAAAACTAAGCAGGATTTGGCCTGACAGTATTTTGATGGGAAACCATCAGGAACTCCCAGTACTGCAAGACAGATCATAATTTAAAAATAGCAATAATAACATCCTGGTAGTAAACAATGGCATGTCACTTCCATGTTGCTGCCAAGAAGACTAACCTGGTTTCTCCATGAAGTCACCCAGAGTCCAGTCTGCTTTGAGACTTTACCTTTTTTGGGATTATAACTGCGGAGATGAGATCGAACTGCTTCCTGTTTTGATGACTCAAGATCTAAGTATGCATTTTCTTTTAAACAGTTTTCAAGACAACATATGTAGGAAGCTTTTTCAGTGATTTCAGGTGTTTCCTTCTAAGAATTGTTCTTCTGTTTCCTAAGGTTTCTATGGCAGAGAGAGTTTAGTAATATTTTTCCCCCCTGAGATCATCACATAACCTGGCAAGCTTGCAAAAGTTGTCTTCCATGGATTGGCAGCAGTGAAGGAGTGCAAATTTTTTTACTACCACACTGTGGGCATGGCTTACTGTGTGGGTGTGGCTTGATGGCCATATGACCAGGTGGGAGTGGTTTGACAATCATGTGACCGGGTGGTTGTGGCTTAAAGGTCATGTGACTGGGTGGGAGTGGCTTACTGATTAAGATAAGTTTTCAAATAGGTGCTTGGACTCTTTTTCAGGTGATTAAGTCACATTATTTGAATAGCCACAGAAAGGACAAATGATAGACAGCATTATTTGTTGAAGCGCACATTTGAAAGTTTTGTGGGTTCAGTATGATAACAGATTAGGCAAGTAGCTCAATTTTCTTTAATTGCTATAAATGTCCAGTTCTAGATAATGATTAAAATGATTAAAGGGTAAAACATACTGTTTAATTATATCCTATTTTAAAAGTAATTAAGGATCATACTAGAATAGAATATAATTTTATTGGCCAAGTGTGATTGGACACACAAGGAATTTGTCTTGGTGCATATGCTCTCAGCGTACATAAAAGAAAAAGATACATTTGTCAAGAATCATGTGGTACAACACTTAATGATTGTCATGGGGGTCAAATAAGCAATGAAGAAACAATCAATATTAATAAAAATCTTAGGATACAAGCAACAAGTTACAGTCATACAGTCCTAAGTGGGAGGAAAAGGATAGGAATGATGAGAAAAACTAGTAGAATAGAAGTGCAAATTTAGTAGAAAGTCTGACAATGTTGAGGGAATTATTTGTTTAGTAGAGTGATGGCGTTCGGGAAAAAAATGTTCTTGTGTCTAGTTGTCTTGGTGTACAGTGCTCTGTAGTGACGTTTTGAGGGTAGGAGTTGAAACAGTTTATGTCCAGGATGGAGGGGTCAGTAAATATTTTCCCCGCCCTCTTTTTGACTCGTGCAGTATACAGGTCTTCAATGGAAGGCAGGTTGGCAGCAATTGTTTTTTCTGCAGTTCTGATTATCCTCTGAAGTCTGTGTTGGTTCTGGTGGGTTGCAGCACCAAACCAGACAGTTATAGAGGTGCAGATGACAAATTCAATGATTCCTCTGTAGAATGGTATCAGCAGCTCCTTTGGCAGTTTGAGCCTCCTGAGTTGGCGCAGAAAGAACATTCTTTGTTGTGTTTTTTTGATGATGTTTTTGATGTTAGGTGACCATTTTAGGTCTTGAGATATGAATTTGAAGAGCTCTACTGTTGCTACTGTGTTATCTAGTATTGTGAGACGTGGAAGGGTGGAAGGGTTTCTCCTAAAGTCTACCACCATTTCTACGGTTTTGAGTGTGTTCAGTTCTAGATTGTTCATTAGTGCAGTGTTTTCCAACCTTGGCAACTTGAAGATATTTGGACTTTAACTCCCAGAATTCCCCAGCCAGCGGATGCTGGCTGGGGAATTCTGGGAGTTGAAGTCCAAATATCTTCAAGTTGCCAAGGTTGGGAAACACTGCATTAGTGTATAGAGAGAAGAGAAGTGGTGAGAGTACACAGCCTTGTGGGCCAGCTGTGCTAATTGCACATGTATCCGATGTAATTTTTCCTAGCTTCACCTGCTGCTTCCTGTCTGTTAGGAAGCTTGTGATCCACTTACAAGTGTGTTCAAGTACCGCTAGCTACCGCTATTAATGTGCTAGAGAAGGAAGGACAATAAAAAAACTATTAAGTATTCAATAAATAGTGCATAAACTGCGTCTCTCCCCCCGTCCCCGTGGGAGTAGCAGCCCATTACTGGTTGGGGGCCATAATTTAGTCTGCCAATCTTCTGGACGGCCATAAATTAATCATCCATTTTTCTCTGGCAAATTCAAAATGCTGGCTTTGAATGTTATGACCCTAAAAATCAAATTATTGGATCCGAAACTCCAAACAACATCCATTTCATTTGTAATTATGGGACCCTCCTTCTCTACTGACTATTGCTATTTAAGCTGCAAAGGACCTGGAAAAGCAGGTATTGCCAGACACCCTTCACTCAATGACCCAGCCAATTTTCTATCATTTTTATTACAGGCATAAGGAGAAAAAGAAATTAGTATAATCTACTCTTTACACATTCTATTAAAGAAAATGCAAGTTATTTTCCAGTACTCCTATCTTATTAATTTTCCTGGCTTGAGGCTGTTAGAAAATTACCATAAGTAATCTCCATTTTAAATTTGAATTCAGCATACCGGTAATCAATTCCTTATGTTCAAATCTGACCAAGTACACATGTTGCTCAGTTAAGCTAGCAAAACAGAGCTAAATGTTTATTTATTAAACATTAGCAAATGTAAAAAGTGTGGGGGGGGGAAGGGTTAAAGGCAGTCAAAAAAATAAGGGGAGACAGGAAATAAAGAGAGAAATAAGAATCTCACAGGGTCAGCAAGCACTACATCCAGTGATACCTCTACCTAAGAACACCTCTACTTACAAACTTTTCTAGATAAGAACCGGGTGTTCAAGATTTTTTTGCCTCTTCTCAAGAACCATTTTCCACTTACAAACCCGAGCCTCCGAAACTGTAAGCGGAAAAGGCAGGGAATCTCCTGGGAGGAAACAGGGCCAGAAAAGGCAGGGAGAAGCCTCCATGGGGCCTCTCTAGGAATCTCCTTGGAGGAAACAGGGCCGGAGAAGGCAGGGAGAAGCCTCCATGGGGCCTCTCTAGGAATCTCCTGGGAGGAAACAGGGCCGGAGAAGGCAGGGAGAAGCCTCCGTGGGGCCTCTCTAGGAATCTCCTGGGAGGAAACAGGGCCGGAAAAGGCGGGGAGAAGTCTCCATGGGGTCTCTCTAGGAATCTCCTGGGAGGAAACAGGGCCGGAAAAGGCGGGGAGAAGTCTCCATGGGGTCTCTCTAGGAATCTCCTGGGAGGAAACAGGGCCAGAAAAGGCAGGGAGAAGTCTCCATGGGGTCTCTCTAGAAATCTCCTGGGAGGAAACAGGGCCGGAAAAGGTGGGGAGAAGTCTCCATGGGGTCTCTCTAGGAATCTCCTGGGAGGAAACAGGGCTGGAAAAGCGGGGAGAAGTCTCCATAGGGTCTCTCTAGGAATCTCCTGGGAGGAAACAGGGCCGGAAAAGGAAGGGAAAAGCCTCCATGGGGCCTCTCTAGGAACCTCCTGGGAGGAAACAGGGCTTCCACTCTCCCTGTGGTTTCCCCAATCTCACGCATTATTTGCTTTTACATTGATTCCTATGGGAAAAATGGCTTCTTACAAACATTTTTACTTAAGAACTAATTAGGTTCGCAAGTAGAGGTACCACTGTATCTTGCAGAATGTTGGAAAAGTTTCTTCTCCATGGCTGCCCATCCTAAAAGTTTGCATGGCTCCAATCTAGTTGGCCTGCCTAAGATAAGCACTTACCATATTTTTCAGAATATAAAATGCACCTTCTCCCCTTCCCAAAAAGAGGCTGAAAATTTGGGTGTGTCATATACCCCAAATGTAGCTTTTTTTCCCCAAAGCCTTTTTCCCCAACCCTAATGAGGTGTTAACAATCTTCCTGACTTGCAGGCTTGTTTTCATTGCTACTCCCAAGAAGTATTTTTCCAGCCCTGTCTTTGCAGGCTTGTTTTCATTGCTACTCTCTTTGAAGAAGATTTTTCCCCCAGCCCTAATCAGAAGATAAAATAATGTGCAATAGGGTTGATATTCCTGGAGGGGTCTGTAATATGGTAAATGATTTAGCTTTACTAGATAAATGGTCAAAGCAATGGAAACTGCAGTTTAATGTTTCCAAATGTAAAATAATGCACTTGGGGAAAAGGAATCCTCAATTTGAGTATTGCATTGGCAGTTCTGTGTTAGCAAAAACTTCAGAAGAGAAGGATTTAGGGGTAGTGATTTCTGACAGCCACAAAATGGGTGAGCAGTGTGGTCGGGCAGTAGGAAAAGCAAGTAGGATGCTTGGCTGCATAGCTAGAGGTATAACAAGCAGGAAGAGGGAGATTGTGATCCCCTTATATAGAGCGCTGGTGAGACCACATTTGGAATACTGTCTTCAGTTCTGGAGACCTCACCTACAAAAAGATATTGACAAAATTGAACGGGTCCAAAGACGGACTACAAGAATGGTGGAAGGTCTTAAGCATAAAACGTATCAGGAAAGACTTAATGAACTCAATCTGTATAGTCTGGAGGACAGAAGGAAAAGGGGGGACATGATCGAAACATTTAAATATGTTAAAGGGTTAAATAAGTTTCAGGAGGGAAGTGTTTTTAATAGGAAAGTGAACACAAGAACAAGGGGACACAATCTGAAGTTAGTTGGGGGAAAGATCAAAAGCAACGTGAGAAAATATTATTTTACTGAAAGAGTAGTAGATGCTTGGAACAAACTTCCAGCAGACATGGTTGGTAAATCCACAGTAACTGAATTTAAACCTGCCTGGGATAAACATATATCCATCCTAAGATAAAACACAGGAAATAGTATAAGGGCAGACTAGATGGACCATGAGGTCTTTTTCTGCCGTCAGTCTTCTATGTTTCTATGTTTCTATGTGCTGAAGCTGACTAGACTAAGGTCACTAGCCAGATGAATACCTGGTAAGTAGATTCCCCCCCCTATTTTGCTCCCCCCAAAAACTAAGGTGCATTTTATACTCAGTTGGTCTTATACTCTGAAAAATAAGGCATATTTCCCAGTAGGCTCTGAGACAGAGTGATTGTCATCTTGTTCAGTGATTTTTTAAAAATAATATTTCTGTTTCCCCCTGCAGCCTTATGTGTTTACTTCTACTGTTACCATTATATTCTTATATTACTATGTTTCTGTTTCTAATCCTTCTTTTTTGCTTGCCACTTAGAATAAATTAATAAAACTATTATTCCTGAATGCTATTTAACACTGTCTGTCTTATATCCTTAATTATTAGAGTCAGAAATCTCAAGTGGTCCATGACAGAGATTTTACTTTATAAAACTAACACCTACCCGGATATAACAGCCAGGTGCCAACTTCTGGCAATAAGAATTACCTGGGCTCCCAGGCTACTCACTCCTGATCCTTTCTTCAAAAGTAGATATGCTAAGTCACTTACATCCATAACATCCTCTGTAACTCACAGTGGTTCTCAACCTTTCTAATGCCACAACCCCTTAATACAGTTCCTCATGTTGTGGTGACCCCCAAACATAAGTCTAGCACCAATTCTCCCAACAGAGCTTTAAACTGATTGGCAGGAAGGTCAGAGGGATGCCCCCACTGTAAACACCTGATTGGTCGGATTGATGCCTGGTTCCAAAGCATCAGAATAAATGCTTTAATTCCTAATACGGTGGGAAATTTGTC
The DNA here is from genome assembly GCF_031021105.1 of Erythrolamprus reginae. Taxonomy (NCBI): domain Eukaryota; kingdom Metazoa; phylum Chordata; class Lepidosauria; order Squamata; family Dipsadidae; genus Erythrolamprus; species Erythrolamprus reginae. The sequence goes on along the minus strand of NC_091950.1, from coordinate 391,986,505 downwards.
TTTTCCCATGGTCTCAGGCGACCCCTATGAAACGGTCGTTCAACCCCCAAAGGGGTCCCAACCCCCAGGTTGAGAACCACTAAGATATGTCTTTAGGAATATAGCAATGTCTAGAGTATGTTCATCATGTTTATGCAGTAAAATGAAGCAAGGATGGGTGTATACAGACAAAGCTACATGCAGATTTGCATCAAATGTTGATGGGATCTGGATAGTAGATCAGATTTAAGTAATGGGGAATTTTAAATGTTTGAGAGGGGTGAGAATACAATATACAGATCTCCAAATACTTGAGCAAGGAATTTTGGATATTGATGGTTTTGGTGATTTGTAAGATGGAGACGGGATGACTTGGGCAAATGTTTGTGGTCCAATAGATTCTAGCTGATAAATATGCTTCAATGTCTTTTTCTTTTCCTTTTTAAAATATTTTTATTGTTTTCAAAATAAAAGATATAACATGTCATACAAACATAAAATAGACAAAACAAAACACATAACATAGAAAGGAGCTACAATTGCTCCGCTCAGTATTGAAGTCTTCTTAATACAAAAAGGAAAAACTAATTATACTTTAGATCAATTCAGAAAAGTAAACATTTCTATAAAATACATCTTTATATAATCTATTCTATCTAATAAATTTAATTATTAAACGCTTTACTTTAACATCTTTAAACATTCCTTTTATTCCACCGACAATAAACCTTTTGCCAAGTTTTATAAAATTCTGTTCCAACTTGATTATTCAACTGCCTCGTCATCATATCTAATTCTGCGCATTCCATAATCTTGCTAATCTTCGTCTTTTGGAATTTCCAACAATTTCTTTTTCACTTGGGGATGTTTGGATCAGAAAATATATTTTTTAAAAAGCAGCCAGAAAACTGTCTGTCATCTGCACCTCTATAACTGTCTGGTTTGGTTCTGCGAGTCCATGGAGAGGGGTGGTATATAGGTCCAATTATTATTATTATTATTATTATTATTATTATTATTATTATTATTATTAATAACAAAGACTGACACAGATTTCAGAGGATAATCAGAACTGCAGAAAAGACAACTGCTGCCAACCTGCCTTCCATTGAGGACCTGTATACTGCACAAGTCAAAAGGGGGACAGTGAAAATATTTAGTGACCCCTCGCATCCTGGACGTAAACTGTTTCAACTCCTACCCTCAAAATGTCGCTACAGAGCACTGCACACCAAGACAACTAGACAGAAGAACAGGGTTTTTTTCTGAATGCCATCACTCTGCTAAACAAATAATTCCCTCAACACTGTCAAACTATTTACTAAGGCTGCACTACTATTACTACTAGTTTTTTTCTCATCATTCCTATCACCCATTTTCTCCAACTTACCTTGTTGCTTGTATCCTTAAGATTTTTTATTAATATTGTTTCCTCATTGCTTATTTGACCCCTCTGACAATCATTAAGTGTTGTACCACATGATTCTTGACAAATGTATCTTTTTCTTTTATGTACACTGAGAGCATATGCACCAAAGACTAATTCCTTGGGTGTCCAATCACACTTGGCCAATAAAGAATTCTATTCTAGTTCTCTTCTCTTCAATTCTCTTCTCTTATCTTCAATTTTCTTCTCTTCTCTTCTATTCAACTAGCTTTGCTATCAATCAACCTTTGGAATGGAAGCAGCAACATGTGAAGTAGATTTGAGAACTTTATTGTGCACTACATTATATTTGCTACAAGGACATAAGGAGGTTAGGTCATTGCCCATCTGGTTTATTATTTGGTCATGCTATTTGTTCATCTGGTTTTAAATAATCTTCTTTGATTGGCAGTTTTTCAACATATAGTCATGACCAAATTGACATGGTTTGACACCAGAGGGTAGGATGTGAGAAAAGCAGCAGAGAAATCTCACTACTAACGTACCAAAATAAAAATAATTCTTTATTTTAATAATGTTGAATTTGTCCCTTCCTTTACCATCTAACTGGATGTGTCTGATCCAACCAATTATTTGATTCTATGGAAAGAACCCAGGGATGCAAAGGAAAAATCTAGTCCAAAGCTATGAGACAACTTTCTTTGTCTCAAAATAATATTAATGAAAAAAAAAGATTTATGCATCAATGGGGCTGGAAGATGCTATAAAATATAATGGGGAATCTACTATAAAACAATGTAACCAAATAACCTCAGGGAGATAGACAACTCTCAAGCAACATTTCTTCTCCCTTTCCTAAACTCTCTGATTAGCAGAAAACTACCTTAATTATTTCCAGTATTTGAGGATGAAAATAATGCTACTAAACATCATAAAAGAAGATTTAACCCAAGCATCACCAACATCCCCTTTTCAAACTACAGAACAACAAAATCCAATCTAAGTGGGACCTGTATATCTTTCCCACTATCTCCCTTGAATTCTTCCCAAAATACACTGCTCAAAAAAATAAAGGGAACACTCAAAGAACACATCCTAGATCTGAATGAATGAAATATTCTCATTGAATACTTTGTTCTGTACAAAGTTGAATGTTCTGACAACAAAATGAAATTGATTGTCAATCAATGTTGCTTCCTAAGTGGACAGTTTGATTTCACAGAAGTTTGATTTACCTGGAGTTATATTCTGTTGTTTAAGTGTTCCCTTTATTTTTTTTGAGCAGTATATTCCCTGCCACTGATTTAGCCCACCTTAAAATGTAAAGGACTATGCTCCATTACTTTTTCCTGAATAAACTACAATTGACTGTGTTCATCCGTGAACGAGGGCTTACAAACGAAAATGATTTGGTTTGCACACGTTAATCCCAAAAAACCATACACAGCACAATTCTTATTTGAAAAAAAGCCAAGAAAGAATATGCATGCATACACACCAATAGTTGGGTTCACTTCCAAAACCAATACACAGAAAGCAACCAAAGTCAAGTGATGCAGACAAAATGTAGGTTACCCTTCTCTGAATTCTCAATATCTGGGTGACACATGACTTGAATTTTTTTTTAAACCGGTCCTGCATTCTTCTGCCACTCATCCCTGTGCTGTTCGAAGTGTTAAAATCAATTATCTTTCATGTCCCATTTGGTCAGGCAGACTATTAAAAAAACCTCAGTTTCCGGTCACAATTCAAAGTGTTGGTTATGACCTTTAAAGCCCTACATGGCATTGGACCAGAATACCTCCGTAACCGCCTGCTACCGCACGAATCCCAGCGACCGATAAGGTCCCACAGAGTTGGCCTTCTCCGGGTCCTGTCAACTAAACAATGTCGTTTGGCGGGCCCCAGGGGAAGAGCCTTCTCTGTGGCGGCCCCAGCCCTCTGGAATCAACTCCCCCCGGAGGTTAGAACTGCCCCCACCCTCCTTGTCTTTTGTAAAATACTCAAGACCCACCTATACCACCAGGCATGGGGGAGTTGAGACACCTTTCCCCCAGGCTCTTTATATTTTATGTTTACTATGTATGTGTTGTTTGGTTTTTAAACATGATAGGGTTTTATATGCTTCTTTTTAATATTAGATTTGTTTCGCTATAATATTGTTTTTTTATTATTGTTGTGAACTGCCCCGAGTCTTCGGAGAGGAGCGGCATACAAATCTAATAAATTATTATTATTATTATTATTATTATTATTATTATTATTATTATTATTACAACTTCTTATCATGACAGGGGATGCTTCTATAAAGCCAGCAATCTTCAAAAAGCCAGAGGAATCACAAATAAGGTTTCTGTGACTGATTTAACACGACAGCTACCCTTCTGGAATTCTCATTGACTACAAGAGATGTGGAAACACCAAGAAAAGCAAAAAAGCAGATAAATAAATTGGCACATCAGAAACTTTGAGAGCAAAAATGGCTAGGCCATGCTCCTATCTCTCCCACGTTAACTACTGAAACAGCCTTCCTAACGTAACTTTCCTTTTTCACTCCCACCTAGTAGTTAATTTCTGAGTCGCTAATACAGTACAGTAGCTAATTTCTGGGCTCATGTAAACTCAGATATTCTAGTAGCTTCAGCTTTCTCCTCCTCCCGGCCAAAAGAATCACTCAACAACCCACCTGCACGTTACTAGTTAGATAATGAGACAAGCTGTCCTTCAAATTATTCCAGGTTGCAAAGAGGGGGAGGCCGTGAATGATGGAAAGCAGATAAACATTGGCAGAACTGTTCTCTATTACTCATGCTCTCTTTATTGTTCTCTTGCTTGGTGGATTTTTCCTGCATGTTAAGAGGCACTAAGAATAAGCTCCCTGGCCCCCCAATACTTCAGACGTGATCTCCAGTCTGCCCAGATCAGCACCAGTTTGTATACTGTAAATGCAATTCGTTGATCAAAAGATGTGATAGAATGAACTAGACCAGTGATGGTGAACCGCGGACTGCATTGGCTACCGGATCAGTTTCCGGGCACAATTCAAAGTGTTGGTTATGACCTATAAAGCCCTACATGGCACAGGACCAGATTAACTCTGAGACCGCCTTCTGCCGCACGAATCCCAGCGACCGGTGAGGTCCCACAGAGTTGGCCTACTTAGGGTCCCGTCGACCAAACAATGTCGTTTGGCGGGACCTAGAGGTAGAGCCTTCTCTGTGGGAGCCCCGGTCTCCTGGAATCAACTGCCCCCAGAGATTTGCAGTGCCCCCTCCCTCCTTGCCTTCCGAAAGAGCTTAAAAACTCATCTTTGCCGCCAGGCGTGGGACTTTTAGATCTTCCCCTGACCACTGAATGCCTTAAGTATGATTGCTGAATGGTTGGTTAATAAGTTATTTTTTGGTTAATCTTTGGTTAATTGTTTTGGTTAATCTTTGGTTAATTGTTTTTAAATTGTAGTATTAATTGGATCATATTATTGTTCTGTTTTATATATGCTGTGAGCCGCCCCGAGTCCTTGGAGAGGGGCGGCATACAAATCCAATTAAATAAACAAACAAACAAACAAACAAACAAACAAACAAAATAAACCAACCTATGGCACGGGTGCAACAGGTGGCACACGAAGCCTTATCTGCTGACACCTGAGCCAATGCCCTAGCTCAGCTCCAACGTGCATGTGAGTCAGCCAGCTGATTTTTGGCTTGCACAGAGGCTCTGGGAGGGCGTTTTTGGCTTCCAGAGGGCCTCGGGGGGATGGGGGAGGGCATTTTTACCCTCCCTTGGTTCCAGGGAAGCTTTTGGAGCCTGGGGAGTACAAAACACAAGCCTACTGGGCCCACCAGAAGTTGGGAAACAGGCCATTTGTGGCCTCCAGAGGACCTCCGGGGAGCAGGGTAAGCTGTTTTCACCATCCCTAGGCATTGAATTATGGGTGTGGGCACTCGTGCATGCTCGATAGCGCATACACAGACTCTTTCGGCACCCGAGGAAAAAAAGGTTCGCCATCACTGAACTAGACCTTGAGAATTCCTGGAACAAGTTATAGAATTGCACAGGTCCAGGTATCAGTGTTATGTAATGCTTGAGGTAGAATTCTGTATCTCTTTTGGAGCAGAACATTAAAAAAAGAGAAACATACAACAAGCTAGGTGGCCTCAAGATTTAATGAACCAGTGAACAGAACTGGAGATGGACAGGACTGAATAAAGCACATCTGTTTTAGCCGTGTCCTTTATGTGGGAAGCCAATCAGCCTTAAGAGAGAGAAATGCCTCCAGAATGCTGCGAAATCAAGCATTTTCCCCACAAGCTTTGCAATAAAAGGCAATAGCCCAGAATCAACTTTCACGATAATCAATGACTAAAATACTGTCCATATACAGGACATCGTCGTATTTTTCAATGTACCCCTCGGAAGCAGCCATCTTCTTCTATTTTACTTGAAGTTGATGGGAAACAGTATAGCTTTTTTGTATACAAAGGACATATTTGCCTGCCTATATATATATTGCTCAAAAATAAATAAAGGGAACACTCAAATAGCACATCCTAGATCTGAATGAATGAAATATTCTCATTGAATACTTTGTTCCGTACAAAGTTGAATGTGCACAACAGCATGTGAAATTTTGTGTCAATCAGTGTTGCTTCCTAAGTGGACAGTTTGATTTCACAGAAGTTTGATTTATTTGGAGTTATATTGTGTTGTTTAAGTATTCCTTTTATTTTTTTTGAGCAGTGTATATAGACATTGATAGAAACTGCTTACCTCCTGATTATCACCTTCTTTGATAATGACAAAGTTTCTGTCTGTGTAAAACCCAGTTCCATTGTATGCAATCATATAGGCTCAGTATCTTTGGACTTTAAACCATTATTTAAATTCTCTCTTCTTCCTCTTTTATAGATAACTAGTCTCCTCTTTTTTTCAAGTGCAGCAAGTAAATTAGCAAGGACGCACCATTACTTAAGAAAATGTACTGCTAATCAACTTTTTAAAAAAGTTTTTTTCCTCTCCACACATCAAATATTTACATCACCATAGACAAAAGATAATAAATATCACCACAAGTACATTGCTTTGGCTTCAATCTATACTATTACAGTATCTGCCAGTCTGAACTTTCATTGTTTTTTCAATCACCCTTCCTCTCCTCCTCTCCCGTCTACTTTCTTTCCATTTCTCTCTCCTTCCTTCTCTCCCCTCTCTCCCATCTCTCTCCTCCTTCTCTTCCTCCTTCCTCTTCCTCATTCTTAACCCATCCCTGAGTGAAGTATCTCTATTCTAATAACTATTTAGTAAAACAGATGGGCAGGTTCTTTCTATATTCTTCTAATTTTGCCAAACCCATTATTATATTATTGTTTTTCAATCTTATATTTAAATTTATCTTAGGTGTATATCCTTCATCTTGTGCTACCTCATAAACTATTTTCATCATCTGGATGCTTCTAATACCCCCTCCTTTTCTTTTAATTATTACTCATTCCCTTTTCTAAGCGAATTTCTTATCTAACAAATCATACAGTTTCACCCATATTTTATAGTATTCAGAGAATCTTCTTTGTCCTTAATTAGTGTGGTTGGGTGGTAGGAAAAGCAAGTAGGATGCTTGGCTGCATAGCTAGAGGTATAACAAGCAGGAAGAGGGAGATTGTGATCCCGCTATATAGAGCGCTGGTGAGACCACATTTGGAATACTGTGTTCAGTTCTGGAGACCTGACCTACAAAAAGATATTGACAAAATTGAACGGGTCCAAAGACAGGCTACAAGAATGGTGGAAGGTCTTAAGCATAAAACGTATCAAGAAAGACTTAATGAACTCAATCTGTATAGTCTGGAGGACAGAAGGAAAAGGGGGGACATGATCAAAACATTTAAATATGTTAAAGTGTTAAATAAGGTTCAGGAGGGAAGTGTTTTTAATAGGAAAGTGAACACAAGAACAAGGGGACACAATCTGAAGTTAATTGGGGGAAAGATCAAAAGCAACGTGACGTGAGAAAATATTATTTTACTGAAAGAGTAGTAGATCCTTGGAACAAACTTCCAGCAGACATGGTTGGTAAATCCACAGTAACTGAATTTAAACATGCCTGTGATAAACATATATCCATCCTAAGATAAAATACAGGAAACAGTATAAGGGCAGACTAGATGGACCATGGGGTCTTTTTCTGCCGTCAGTCTTCTATGCTTCTATGTTTCATTGTCAATATATTCATTTCTGCACAGTTTAATATTGTCTTTAGAAACTTCTCCTTCCATTGGAATCACATTTAATTTCCATTTTTGAGCATATGCTATCTGGGCAGCTGTCACCACATGTGCAATCAGGTAAATTTCTTCTTTCCTGATTTTCTCTGGCAATATACCCAATAAGAATATCTCTGGCTTAAACTATTACTACTAGTTTTTTCTCATCATTCCTATCACCCATTTCCTCCCACTAATGACTGCATGACTGTAACATGTTGCTTGTATCCTTAAGATTTTTATTAATATTGTTTCCTTATTGCTTATTTGTCCCCTATAATCATTAAGTGTTGTACCTCATGATTCTTGACAAATGTATCTTTTTCTTTTATATACACTGAGAACATACACACCAAAGACAAATTCGTTTTGTGTCCAATCACACTTGGCCAATAAAGAATTCTATTCTACTAGCTTTGGTATCAACCAACCTTTGGAATGGAAGCAGCAACATGTAAAGTATATTTGAGAACTTTATTGTGCACTACATTATGTTTGCTGCAAGGACATAAGGAGGTTAGGTCATTGCCCACCTGATTTATTATTAGGTCATGCTAAATGTATTTTTCTTTTATGTACACTGAGAACATATGCACCAAAGAAAAATTCCTAGTGTGTCCAATCTTACTTAGCCAATAAAGAATTCTATTCTATTCTAACCATGCTTATCAACTACATCTTATGATGCAGCACTAACTAAGATGTTCCATCAGGGCTGTTTTCCTTGGACAGATACTTCTGCCAAGTCATCTATAATTGAACGCTAGCCAGCTTTCAGCTGTGCAAACTTGCATTTAATTAATGGATAGATTGACACTCAATCCAGCTCAGTAGCTATATCTTCAAGCCATCTTCTAATGACCCTGTGGGTTCCTCAGTGAGAAATCATAAATGATGAACAAGGATTGTTGAATAAGAAGGTCACCATGCATCTTGCTCTTTAATGTGACCTTTACTTTACACATAGGGAGGACTAATAAAGGGCACTTTCACAGATAATATAATGGCACAGCGAGCCTGATCAGGGAATGGTGCGTGTGTTCAGTGCAAAATATTTTGCAAAAAAAACCCCTATGCAGCTCTTATAAGAGTTCCCAGTTTTACTTTAAATGTTTTGCATATCCAGAAATCAAGTCAGCAGTTAATAAATTGAGCTAGGTAAACAATACGATGCTTAGTAAATCAAGACTATATCAACAAGGAAGAAGGTCTTGATGCAGTAAACAAAAATTGTACTAGAGGAGTAGCAATCCATCAAAAACTGGGCATTTCTTATTGAACAGCTAAAAGCAACATTGCAAAACATGCAATTAAAATACAGAACAAGGATAATGTCATTAAGATACAGAACAGGGCTCAGAAAAACCCACGTTCAAATTTTGACTTGATCATAAACCTCACAGTCAGTCACTATTGCTTACTCCAACTTATTTGTTGTTTGGAAGAGACAATTTGAGACCCCTTTGAACTCCTGAAGAAAAATAAGCATAAAGGCTATAAATACGCACAGTAATCAAAGACGAGTAAAAGAAGGCATTTTATTCCTTGCAACTTCTGCAAGGATCTATTTTGATGCCTTGTCAACATCTGCTGGATACCCTATTGGTAAAAAAGATACAAAAAGCTTTTCTTCATCTGTGCAAGCTCCCAGGAAATGGAAGTTTTTGAAATTCGAGAAACCCACAGCTACGCGTGCCAATTAATCCCTTTTATTTTCTTGGGTACTAAGGCTTTCTCTTTTCAAATAGATTCTCCATGGATTGTACACAACTTTTCCTCCGGAAAGGCAGCTGTCTCTCTAAAAAATTAATTAGCATCATGTGAAAAGTTCTGTTCTCAAACACGGCACAGTGAGTATTAGAACATGCCCATGCCTGTACGGTTTCCCTTCAGCCTTTCCTTCACCTCCTCTGGAGAATCAAAGGATCATTAAGAATTAGAAATATACCAGAATTCCCATTTTACCACCTGATCATGGCCACAGAAACTTCTCTGTTTAAAGTCCTGTGTAGCAAATGCTGTATTTTTGGAGTATAAGACACACCTTAGTTTTTGGGAAGGAAAATAGGGGAAAACATTTGCTTATCAGATATTCATCTACATGAATATCTTTAGTCTGGTCAGTTTCAACACATTATTTTATCCCCTGGTTAGGGCTTTAAAAAAACCTTATTTAAAGAGAGTAACAATGAAAGAGCTTGCAAGCTGGTAAGAGCTGGGAACATCATTCGCACACGGTTAGAGCTGGAAAGAAACTTATTTGGAGCAAGTTAGAGCAATGGAAAAAACCCTGCAAAGATTTAGGGCTTGGAAAACATTCTTTGCAGAGAGTAACAATGAAAGAGCCTGCAAGGTAAGAGCTGGGAAGATCGTCAGCACCTAGTTAAGGTTGGGAACAAAAAAACTTTGAAAAAAGCTACATTTAGATTATAAGACACACCCAAATTTTCAGCCACTTTTAGGGAGGAAAAAGGTGCGTCTTATACTCCGAAAAATACGGCAAGTGAAACTGTCTACTGCAAGAAGCACAATCCACACTGTATATCTTAAATATCTAGCTCTGAAGAGTAAGAATCTACGGAGTCTAGGGAGAAGGGGGGCATACAAATCTAATAAAGAAATAAATAAGAAAACAAGAGCAAAGACTAACCAGTGGCCCTACACGAATCACTCAGAAACAGATCAATTCCCACCTTGCTAAGGAAAGCTCAAGACAACGGAAGCAATGCAAGCTGATTATACCCACTCACCCCACAAAGAAAAGATGGGAAGGAGAAATCTTGTCCTACACCAGGCACCAGCTCACCACTTCTGAAAAGTTGAAGCCGGATGCTTTCTGATCACAATGTTCCTCCACCAGTTCTTCTTTTGGGGGTTCCTGGTTCAGGCAGGAACCCTTCAAGAAAAGTACCCCACACAGAGCAGGAAATGACATAAATGTCCTTTTACCCTCGCTGATGCAAAGAAACAGATGGGCACAAATTTAATAATCTCTTGTCACATTTTTAAATCTGGCCTGTTCAACACTAAGGATCAACATTAATGGAAGAGGAAGGGATTTAGTGATCTGTTTGACATGAACAGCCCTGTAAGTGTAAGGATTTGTCTCTTGGGACCCTTGCCAAGTCATTGGGCTTTTAACAGGGTTCAAAAGGGATAAAATGCATGCAAATTTAGAATATTGCCAGAAAAGAGCCAAAGAGAAAGAAGAAACCAAGTCATAGGCAAAACCTATACATATTTTGTTTATTGGTGCAGTGGAACCTCCGGTCATGACTGTAGAGAGTTCCAGGACTCCGGTCAGAACCACTAGTGATTTTTGGGATGGACATGCAGCTAAATATCCACAATGTGTGCCCGCATACACCCACACGAGATTTGGCTTTTGCGTATGCACAGCAAGTGAAATCTTGTTTGAAGAAACTTTCATGAGTGAGATTTTAACAATATTCATCCATTTTTGGCTTCTGTGCATGCATGGAAGCAAAAATATTGCCAAAAATCGTTGAAACATGTGACATGTGCATCCTTGCGTGAGATTTCACTTGCTGAGCATGTGCAGAAGCCAAATCTCACACTGACGGCCACCATACACCCGCTGGGTATGTGCGCGTGCCTGCAACAGCTTCGGAGGGTGCATTGATAGCGCCAAAGACAGCAGTACTTCGCTGGTCACAACCCTATTTGGTTGTGACTGGAAGCAAAACTGACTGCACATGCATGTACCACAAAAATTAGCTTGGAAGGGGAAATCACTGCAGCAGGGGAAATCAGTGCGGCTGTGTTTTATCAGCACCCGAGGATGTGTTCCAGTAGTGGGTTGTAAATTCCCTTGCTACCAGTTCATCCATGCGCAGAAGCGTTCCAGGAAGATAGGCAGAACCTCCTGCTGCTGCCGCTACCAGTTCCCCGAATTGGGCCGAACCAGGAGCAACCCACCACTGATGTGTTCATGGCCAGAGTGAAACATTCAGCTGATTTTTTTGATCGGCACCTGATTTGGTCATGGGCAGAAGAGTTTGTGACCCAAGGTTCTACTGTACCTTTCACTAAACAGCTAAGAGCTGTGTATGTATTTGAACAACAAAAGGTATTTGATAAATATTTTTTCTTCTGCACGAGTCTTTCTGCTAATGAAACTAAACTCAAGTTGAAATGTTAACCTTAGCATATTGTCTTAACTGGATGTCTGTGTAATATCTCTTATAACAGGGATCCCCAACACCCATGTCATGGACTGGTATCGATCCACAACTTGTTAGGAACCGGGCTGTGCAAATGATGGACAAGCCAGTGAAGCTTCATCTGCGCAATCAAGGTTGCACATAAAACCATCTATAACAGAGAGAGAGAGAGAAACAGACAGACAGACAGACAGACAGACAGACAGACAAACAGATGGAGAGAGAGAGAGAGATACAGAGAGTCCATAGAAGACAATTTTTCGTCCAGAAACCAGTCTCTGGTGCCAGAAAAATTTGGAGAACACTGCCTTATAAAACTGGTTTGTAAATCGAATTTGGGTTATATTTAAAAATAATCTTAATATTTTTTGTAAGATTTGCCACCTTACATTTTTATCATGCAGAAATGTCTACTGCAGTATGTAGAAAAAATAAAGCCAAGATGTTCTTGTGTCTCCTCTATAGCTATCTGAAGCTGCTGAAGAAGCCAGTAAATGGAAGAAGAATCAGTAAATAAAAGAGCCAGTACTTGAAGGAGAGCCAGTAAATAAAAATATAGCACAAAATCCAAACTGTATAAATTATAGTTATGAACCAACTCACTAACTACAGTAATTGAATCTGAATTGGAATTACCGTGGAAAAAATCGGTAATATAATCATGCAGATGTTGAAAACTGGCCAATTTATTATCACAGATTTAATGGGTATGCTATATTAGATAAACAAAGTGGCTAATGATCTATAACACTTAAAATAAACTGCTTAAATTTAAAAATGTACAGGAGTCTTATTTTTGCTGCAATATACCAACATGGCTTTCTTTCTAGAATATATAAACACACTTTAGAGCTTTGATGGTGAACCTATGGCACAGCTAGCCATATGGCACAGCTAGCCATATATGAGGGCATGTAGGTCATTGCCCATGTCAGCTCCGGTGCGCATGTGTGCACTTGACAGCTGATTTTCGGCCTTCTGAAGGATGGTGGGGGAGATCATTTTTGTCTTCCCCAGCATCAGGAAAGCCTCCGGAGTATGTGGATGACAAAAAACGGACTCAATGGCCCAACCGGAAGTTTGGAAACAAACTTCCGGTTGGGCCCTTGGGCTATTTTTCACCCTCCCAGCTTCCTAAGGCCTGGGAGGGTGAAAAATATCCCAACTTTCTAGCCAGAAGTTCATTTCCAAAAGTCCGGGAGGCCTGTTGTGTCTGTTTTTTGCCATCCACAGGCTGAAGCCTGGGTAAAAGCAAAAACGACCTCCACCTCACCCTCCGGAAGGCCGAAAATAATCTGGAATCCATTTTTTGCCATCTACAGACTCCACAGTGAGCCCTGAGCACATGCGTGGGGAGGGCAGCGCGGGCAGGGGGCTTGCGCATATGTGTGTGGGGAGGGCATTGCCTTATGGGTGTGGGGCATGCACACATACGCTGTCGCACATGCGTGAACTTTTTTGGGCCTCGAGCAAAAAAATGGTTCGCCATCACTGCTTTAAAGCAATACTGAAACTGGGCACAGAACACCTCTACTAGTACTTGCAAGGAGGGAACATATAAGAGTTTCAGGAACTCACAGATACCCGACGATAAGGAAGTAATCAAAAAAATATACAAATGCGCAGAAATGGACAGATTAACTATGGAATTAAATGATCAAAAAGACTCTGATTATTATTCAATCTGGACAAAGTGATACACATGGATACAAAAAAAGGAATGCGAATCTACAATAAGGGATGGAATAGTATATCATATGCACAAATGTATAATTGTAGAAAATATTGAGACAAATGTAAATATATGATGTTGATCCACCTGTAAGCATTAACATGTAAATATTTAAAAAACAATAAATAAATATATATATGTTTTTTTTAAAAAAAGATTTACATTCAGCAGAACACAGCTACTGAAGGGGTTGACTTCTGACTTTAGACTCAGTACAGTACTGGAATGGGCACAGCTGAAAATTCCTTTCCCTGCCCCACTGAGTGGGTTGAAGGGAATGGTTAAGGGGCAAAAGAGCTAACTTAAGCTTTGAAGATACTTAAAGTACACACTTCACTCCTCAAACAGAATCCTCTTCCTTCAAACTGGGCTCTGTTAGACTGTAGTTCTTGCGTGCCAAGCAAAGCCTGGACCCTGAGTTGGTGGAGATACATACACTCTTCTATGTTTAATGAATCCCTTCCACTACTCACCCCACTCCTGATGCTGCACCAAACTAATGGGGAATCGTATGAATTGCTAGAAAGAAAGTTCCATCTATTCTTATTTTTTTGAGTCTGCTAGTAGTTCTTGCATGTTCAGGATGCAGGATTTGTATGACATAGAAACATAGAAGATTGACGGCAGAAAAAGACCTCATGGTCCATCTAGTCTGCCCTTATACTATTTCTTGTATTTTATCTTAGGATGGATATATGTTTATCCCAGGCAGGTTTAAATTCAGTTACTGTGGATTTACCAACGTCTGCTGGAAGTTTGTTCCAAGCATCTACTACTCTTTCAGTAAAATAATATTTTCTCACGTTGCTTCTGATCTTTCCCCCAACTAACCTCAGATTGTGCCCCCTTGTTCTTGTTCACTTTCTTTTTAAAAACACTTCCTGCCACAAGGAAAGGACAGAGTGGTTGGTACAATCCACTTCATTTGCTCACGGTGTTTTATATGTGCACACACCTGTAACTTGGATCTTCTGACGTGCAGTTACCAAGCTTTCCCTGTATCAAAACTTTATACTGAGCTCACTTCTCCTCTCCTTGCATCAAGACATGATCGAAACATTTAAATATGTTGAAGGGTTAAATAAGGTTCAGGAGAGAAGTGTTTTCAATAGGAAAGTGAACACAAGAACAAGGGGGCACAATCTGAGGTTAGTTGGTGGAAAGATAAGAAGTAATGTGAGAAAAGATTATTTTACTGAAAGAGTAGTAGATGCATGGAACAAACTTCCAGCAGACGTGGTCGGTAAATCCACAGTAACTGAATTTAAACAGGCTTGGGATAAACATATATCCATCCTAAGATAAAATACAGGAAATAGTATAAGGGCAGAATAGATGGACCGTGAGGTCTTTTCCTGCCATCAATCTTCTATGTTTCTATGTTTAACACAGTGCCAGCTGCAGACCCAGACTCCAATTGCCCAGTAAAACTGCAGCCAGTGCACTACAGCAATCCAGGAGAATTAGCTAACCTATGGCTCGTAGAAGGCTTGCAGGGGAAAAAGAGAGTAAGGTAAACATTGCCTCTGCAGCAGATCTACCATAGTCATTCCATATAACTACACCTTGTTTGGTTAGCTATCAGTGAAATAAGTTAACAGGCTGAAGACCCCAAAGAGAGGTAATGTAGCCTTTGAGGCTACTTTGCACCTCCCTGGGCAGCTGTGTGTGTTTGTTGTGTATTCTGTTTGGGCCCAAAGCTGTCAAGAGAGCTCTGATTGATTTGGGTGTGTGCCAAGAGAAAGAGAGGAAACAGACAGTGGTTCTTTCCCTTGGACGGAAGCAATTTGGAGAAGGGGTTTCTATTGCCGTTCAAAGGCAGGTTCATGCAGGATTTCTTTCTCCAGAAGTGGCTAAGCTGCCTTCAGATTTATGACCGCGGCTCGCATTGGGAATTCTCCTGCAGGCTAGCAAAGCCAAGCAAAAAAACACCTCCTGACAGAGAAACTTTGCCAGGGAAATAGAGCCCATTGTGGTCAGAGAGGAATATCATAAAGGACATGTCCCCAGGCAATAATGTTCAACGCATGACATCTCAATTAAGAAGTACTGATATTTACTTTAAAACAAAAACAGGCGAGGCAAATGCTATTTTTCCCCTCCCATCTCCCAAACAAGTTTCCTGTTTCCAACCTCTGGCCTTTGCTGGAATAAGAAAGAAATACCCTTATTTGTCTGGCTGTCAGAAACAGAAATTTAGATCAAATCAAAAGAACTAAGGAGAAATTTCCTTGACATTTAGAACAATTAACCAGTGGAACAGCTTGCCTCTAGAAGTTGTGAATAGTCCAACACTAGAAGTTTTTAAGAAGATGTTGGATCACCATTTGTCTGAAGCAGTGTATGGTCTCCTGCCCAAGCGGGGAGTTGGACTAGAAGACCTCCAAGGTCCCTTCTAACTCTGTTGTTGTTATTGTTGTTATTATTATTATTATTGTGTGTTATTAGTGTAATAATAACAACAACAATGTTATTTATTTTATTGTTGTTATTGTTGTTATTCTTCTTGTTGTTATTATTATTATTATTATTATTATTATTATTATTATTATTATTATTATTATTATTATTATTATTATTATTATTCGGCTCCTGAGACATCACTTGAGTCCTTTTCCAGAACGAGACAGTCGGTGCCCGTTAAATTTATTATTATTTATTAACTGCATTTATACGCCCCACCAGAAGTCCCACCGGCTTACCCACAACTCTTAAACCCCGCTCACCCTTTCAAAGGATGCGCGACGGAGCGCTGGGAAAGGAAGAAAGAAAGAAGCCCGGTGCAGCCTCTCTCTTTCTCTCTCTCTCTGGAGAGCCCGTCAAGGAAAGTAGCGGGCGGGGAAGGGAAATCTCTCCGGGTAAGAGGACGTCTCCGGAGCAAGCGAAAAAACACCGTGCAGAAAGGGAGCGCCTCCGACCGGGAAAGGAAAGAAGGAAGGGTTGGGGGGGGGGGGGGGGGAGAGAACGGAACGACCCAAATGGCAAGGGGGGGGAGGGGGAAAGAAACCTTCCAGCTAGGAAAATCCAAGCAGCCGGTACTGACGAGAGTTGGGGGAGAAAAAGCGAAATAAAACGGGACGCCCCCGTCCTCCCTTACCGTACATGGCTCAGTCGAGACCCTCCGCCGGCCAGTGCCGGCCCCGCTCTCCAAACTCAACCAGCGCTGCCGCGGCGCGCACTCGCTCGCTCTCTGCCTCTGCGGCGCCTCCGGCGTTCATTCAGCCTTCGCGGCGCAGCCAGGAGTGGGCGGGGACCAGCAGGGGGCATGAATGAAGCGACAAAGCGAGACGCAGGCGGCGGCGGCGGCACAATAGCGGCCCCTTCGCGGGCTGCGGCTAAAGCCCGCTTTGCGCATGAGCGAGGGGGGGGGGAGGTTAGGGTGGTCACTGGTCACCAAGCGGAAGGCGGTCCTTTCCCCCCCTCACCCTTTAACTAGACATGCCCCCCGGGAACCTGAGGGGCGGGGTCGTCTGAGACGCTTGGTGTGCCGACCCATGGTTCAAATTACGCGCAGGATCCCGAAAGGTGCAACTGGACTTTTTTTCCCTGCATTTTCTTTCGCTTTAATGACAGTCATTGTTGTACCTCATGCTTCTTGACATAGAAACATAGAAGATTGACGGTAGAAAAAAGACCTCATGGTTCATCTAGTCTGCCCTTATCCTATTTCCTGTATTTTATCTTAGGGTGGATATATTGACAAATGTATCTTTTTCTTTTATGTACACTGAGAGCATATGCACCAAAGACAAATTCCAGTTCGCGGAGAGGGGCGGCATACAAATCTAAATACTAAATAAATAATAAATAAATAAATCACACTTGGCCAATACAATTCTATTCTATTCTATTTTATTCTATTCTATATATCTTTATCCCAGGCATGTTTAAATTCAGTTACTGTATTGTGGATTTACCAACCACGTCTGCTGGAAGTTTGTTCCAAGGCTCTACTACTTTTTCAGTAAAATAATATTTTCTCACGTTGCTTCTGATCTTTCCCCCAACTAACCTCAGATTGTGTCCCCTTTTTCTGGTGTTCACTTTCCTATTAAAAACACTTCCCTCCTGGATCTTTAACATATTTAAATGTTTCAGTCATGTCCCCCCTTTTCCTTCTGTCCTCCAGACTATACAGATTGAGTTCATGAAGTCTTTCCTGATAAGTTTTGTGCTTAAGACCTTCCACCATTCTTGTAGCCCGTCTTTGGACCCGTTCAATTTTCGATTATCAATATCTTTTTATAGGTGAGGTCTCCAGAACTGAACACAGTATTCCAAATGTGGTCTCACCAGCGCTCTATACAGAAGGATCACAATCTTCCTCTTCCTGCTTGTTATACCTCTGGCTATGCAGCCAAGCATTCTACTTTCTTTCCCTACCGCCTGACCGCACTGTTTACCCATTTTGAGACTGTCAGAAATCACTACCCCTAAATCCTTCGGAAGTTTTTGCTAACACAGAACTGCCAATACAATGTAAAAGAAAAATGTATCTTTTATTTTATATACACTGAGAGCACATGCACCAAAGACAAATTCCTTGTGTGTCCAATCACACTTGGCCAATAAAGAATTCTATTCTATTCTATCTATCTTCTCATCCAAGACGCTTCTTCAGCTCTGACAAGATAGTTGACTGTTGACTCTCTGTCCACTGTCGACCTCAGCCAATTTCTCAGAGGTCAGTAAGGGGCGTACATAAGCGTACCAGCGTGCCTACCAATCCCTGTCCTAAGGTACCCATCTCATGTATATAAACAGTGTTACATCTATGTATACTACCAAAATAAAATAAATTTTGAGTAGTGGTTGGGCTGAAGAGCTGAAGAAGCTCCTTGGATGAGCAGCCAAACATCTTCAAAGAAAAAACAGAAAAAAGGTCCAGTTCCCTCTTGAAAAAGCATCTTTGGGACAATGAGGTAGAAACAACCCTCTTTCCTACTTTTTGACATCTTACAGTACCCTCTGTTCTTGGGGGGAACTGAATCTGGGGTTAGCCGAGCATCGGACCAGAATACCTCCAGAACCGTCTTCTACCACACGAATCCCAGCAGCCGATAAGGTCCCACAGAGTTGGCCTTCTCCGGGTCCCATCGACTAAACAATGTCGTCTGCTGGGCCCCAGGGGAAGAGCCTTCTCTGTGGTGGCCCCAGACCTCTAGAATCAACTCCCCCCAGAGATCAGAACGGCCCCCACCTTCCTTGTCTTTCGTAAATTGCTTAAGCCCCACCTGTATCACCAAGCATGGGGGAATTGAGATATCTCCCCCAGGCTTATATAGTTTTATGTATGGTATGCTTGTGTTGTATGGTTTTAAATGATGGGGTTTTTAGATGTTTTTTTAATATTAGATTTGTTACATTGTCACATTGTTATTATTATTGTTGTGAGCCACCCCAAGTCTGTGGAGAGGGGCAGCATACAAATCTAACAAATTATTATTATTATTATTATTATTGTTGTTGTTGTTGTTGTTGTTGTTGTTATTATTATTATTATTATTATTATTATTATTATTACTGTTATTATTGTCGCCTTAAGAATGGAGTGACAGCCTGGTGTCTGCAGAAGTTGCAGCTCGACAAAAAATGCATGATAAAGAACAGCAGAGGCGAGGACAGGAGGTGAACAGAGAGCTGGAATGGTTGGAAAGACCGCAGGTGACTGGGCTGTATCTGAAATTCTTAAGACCTTTCCCAAGATATCTGTTTTTCTTGACTTTGTTTTGTCTTGTCTTTTGGGCATTTTCCAAACTGTTCTAACATATAATTTATTTTGCTCTATTTATACTGGGCAGTCTCTTTTCACATTTGTTCATTACATCTTATTTGATTTCACTCTGCAGCTCCTTTGGTTCCCTGTTAGTGAAATTCAAAGCAGTTCCTTATGTTCTTTTTGAAATTGATGGATATATATTCAATATCATATTGGCTTTGTTCTTCTACTTGAGTTTGGCAGTATGTGATCTGTTCTACAATTAGTCCCTGGCCACATTTGTTATGACTGGGCTCTTTCATCTCATAGTACTAATAATTCAGTCAATTTTATTTCTGTATCTGGTGGTGTCCATGTATATAGGGATTGTTTTGGTTGTTTGAAGAATTCACTGGGAATGAAGAAATCATTGGATTGGCAGAAATTGATAAATTGCCCTCCATTTCTGTTCATTCTGAATACTGTGTTCAGTTCTCGAGACCTCACCTACAAAAAGATATTGACAAAATTGAACGGGTCCAAAGACGGGCGACAAGAATGGTGGAAGGTCTTAAGCATAAAACGTATCAGGAAAGACTTAATGAACTCAATCTGTATAGTCTGGAGGACAGAAGGAAAAGGGGGGACATGATTGAAACATTTAAATATGTTAAAGGGTTAAATAAGGTCCAGGAGGGAAGTGTTTTTAATAGGAAAGTGAACACAAGAACAAGGGAACACAATCTGAAGTTAGTTGGGGGAAAGATCAAAAGCAACATGAGAAAATATTATTTTACTGAAAGAGTAGTAGATCCTTGGAACAAACTTCCAGCAGACATGGTAGATAAATCCACAGTAACTGAATTTAAACATGCCTGGGATAAACATATATCCATCCTAAGATAAAATACAGAAAACAGTATAAGGGCAGACTAGATGGACCATGAGGTCTTTTTCTGCCGTCAGACTTCTATGTTTCTATGTTTCTATTCATTTCTGTTCTATAGAAACCAACGTTTTTGTTCTTTGCTATTTCCAGTACCAAGCTTGACCTTCTAGTCCAAACACAAGCAACATACCTTGGTTGCATATTTTTCAAGGTTCGGGTTGAACTTGTTCATGTCAATATCAGCGGCTGGGATATAAACTTGAATACTTGTCATTTTAAAAAGTGTCTGCAAGAATCTTGATTTATATTTGTTGCAAACCTGCCTTTGCTATATTCTTCATGACTGGTAGCAATGCAGGAAAGTTGAGGATGGAGGAGTGAACGGTTCTCTCCTTGATGCGGGGAGAGTGGAGGAGCCTTTACAGGGTAGAATTGAGGAGTTTGTGCAGTTCTTGTTGGATAAAGTCACTCAGATTCAGTCAGACCTGGACTCTGATGGGACAATTTCGACCAAGTTAACAGGGACAGGTCTTAGTTCTATAGTATGGGAGGGGTTTGATCCTGTGACCCCTGAGGAAATTGACAATGCAGTAGGATCGATGAGTTCCTCCACTTGTTTGTCTTGCGCGCGTCCCCTTGAAAGAGTTTGCTTTCTGTGCATGCGCAGAAGCAAAATCTCGCTGGGACATGTGAGATACATGCTGGAGACCCGAAGCTGTGTGCAAAGCTCCAGTTTTACTATTGGTGCAGCATCCTCATCCGTAGCGGTAGGAACCTGATAATGTTCACTCGCTCTTCTTTCCCTGCCACTCACTGGCATGAAAAAAAAATACTAATGGAGGAGAGGCAGAGTATTATAAAACGAATGGCTATTATCTTAAATAGCACTGCGTTGTACTAAAATATTTTCATGCACTTTCTATTTGTGGTTTAATAGAGCGGCATCACTTCTAAGTTAACAATGCATTTCCCAAGCTGGCGAAATCCCTCTTGTAGCAGCAAATAGACCATTAAGTTTTATTTACCCAAGTTTCATCTGAGTTCGCAATCTCATCCCTCTGCCACCTAAAGTCATATATGACTAGCAAGAATAGGATTTATTGTGACTAAAGAGACAATTCATCTCAGTGGAGGGAGCCAGGCACTTGACTCCCAGGATTAGAAACTCAATCCCTCAGGCTGACACCATAATTGTAGGCATCTATCAGTGCAGATAGATGTAATGGACATAATTATCAATGTGGGAATGCCTTCTTGTAGCAAGCAAAAAAGATGAGAGGGGTTATGGCCCCGTGATGGAGCACTGCCTTGCATATGGGGTCAATGCCTGGGATCACAAAAGCAAAAACTGTTGAGCAAAGGAAATCCATTATGACCTACCCAAGATTAGCTGTCATGGCTGGGAATAGCGGTAGTTGACAAACGTATCTCCAAAACATTTATATAATGTCTATGAGGTTCCAACTAGAACTTCTAATGTAGATGTATCAGCGTATGTGCTGCAAAACTCCAGGAGGTCATTAAGTTACAGCAAAAGAAAATTAAATATCCTGCATTTTAGAGATCATAGGATAGAGATCATAGGAATGTTTGCAGTTCAAACATGGTCACCTAACTTTTATGGGCTTTGGTAGGGGCCAGTATAAATCTAAGGGCTATATACAAGTGAGACGAAAGACAAAAGCTCTAATTTGAAATGATATTAATACTTGAAGATAAATCTGATTAATTAAATGTACAACCTTATTCAATCTTAATTTATCCAGGACTAACCTTACTGAATTAAATGTATTTAATTAAAGGTATTTAGTTAAAACAGCTATCCTTGTTCCTGGTTGTTTGGTAAATATGTTTTACCTTCCCGGGCATTTCAGAACAGATTAAAAAGAGAAACATGAGATTCAGTACTGGTTAAAAAAGAGCAATGAGCTAGACTAGAAGTGTAAAGAGTTTGAAGGAATGCAGCCATATGCTATTTGCCAGAATCCCTTTGGAAGTCCACAAAGCACCTTCCCATAATGTAGAGCCATAGATAAATTCCACCCTTTCCATGGATTGGCTGTTCAGTTTGTGGGTATGGTCCTTAACACGTCATTCAAAGCCTGGTATGGTCTCAAGACCAGCAAGAATTCTGCAACCTTAGCTCAGTGGGGAGGGGTTTCTTGTAGTTCCATCATGTATATATATAGTGTCTAGGGCCTCAGTTTAGCTTCAGGGTTCCTCCCATCTGTCTTCTTGGCCCTATTTGCATTCCCATTTAAGAGAGTTGATTGTTATAAATGCAAGAGGAGCAGATGGCTTAAATAGAGCCCTTCTTAATGTTTCTTATCCATTTTTAATGTTTTGATTATATCTTCTCCTGCAGCCATAGGTAAGCAGTAGAGCCATGATGGCAAATTTATGGCACACGGTGCCATATCGGAGGCCCTGGCTGGGAGGTGTTGCCCTTTGCCAGCTCCAGCGCGCATACGCACACCAGACAGCTGATGTTTGGCCTTGGGGAAGGCTGTTTTGCCCTCCAGAGGCTTCAGGGAAGCTTACCTGAAGCCGCGGAGTGCAAAAACACCACCAAGTGGGCAAACCGGTAGTCCATTTTCCAAACTTCCAGTTTCCCCATTGTGCTGTTTTTCGCACTCCAGAGGCTTCAGGAAGCTTCCCTGAAAGCTATGGAGCATGAAAAACAGAACAACAGGCAAACCAGATGTCTGTTTTTCTGAACTTCTGGTTTGCCCATTTGGCTATGTTTTCACCGTCCTAGGCTTCACTTCCCCCTACACATGTGCAGGGCCGCCATCAGGAATTTTGGGGCCCTATACAGCCTAAGTGTCTGCCCCCCTCCCGCCATTTTAAAACTACTGCCCCCCAAATCCCGTGCCATGCCACCATGGCCACACACCCTGGGCAAGCCCTCCCCTGGCTCTCTGAGGTCAAACACAGCCCTGATGTGGCCCTCAATGAAATTGAGTTTGACACCCCTGGCCTAGAGGCTAAATCCTATGACCAAGGGCTAAGAGAACGAGTATGTTTAGCTCAACAAATAGAAAACTGAGTGGGAATATAATAGTAGTTTCCCAATCCTTAAAGGGCTGCCACAGAGCAGATGGCACCTATTTATTCTCCATGCCACCTGAAGGTAGTACAAGAAGCAATGGGCAGAACCTCACCAAGAAAAAATGCAGTCTGGAAATAAGGAAAAACTTGGGACTGGGCAGCATATAAATAAATAAATAAGTAAGTAAGTAAGTAAGTAAGTAAGTTAAGTAAGTAAGTAAGTAAGTAAGTAAGTAAGTAAGTAAGTAAGTAAGTAAGTAAGTAAGTAAGTAAGTAAACAAACAAACAAACAAACAAACGAATCCCTTCTTTTTTATTAAAAGAAATTAATAATTTAAAAAAACCAAAATCCATTACTATTAAAACTAAAACAACCAGCAAAACTATTAATAAAACAGGTGAGGGATGGGTTTTTTTCTCTGTTATTATTTAAGTGCTTTTACCATATGCTTTAAATCAAGAGTCACTTCTCTCTCTGTTTCTCTCTCTTTCCTGTCATTCTCTGCCTCAATCATTTTCTCATTTCTCTTTTTTCTCCCCTTTTTTCTATCATTTCTCTCTCTCTTCCTCTCTCTCACTCTCTTCCTTCCTCTCTCATCTCTTTCTTTCTTTCTTCCTCTCTCTCTTTCTCTATCTTGCTTTCTTCCTCTCTCTCACTCCCTTCCTCTCTCATCTCTTTCTTTCTTTTTCTTTCTCTATCTCTCCCCCTCTTGCTCTCTCTGTTTTTCTCACTTTCCCTCTCTTGTTTTCTTTCTCTCTCTCTCTTGCTTTCTCTCTCTCACTCTTTCTCTCTTGTTTTATTTCTCTCACTCGTTCTCTCTCTCGTTCTCTCTCTCTTGCTATCTCTTTCTCTCCCCCCTCTTTCTCTCTCTCTCACTTTCTCAGACGTAAAGTTGCTTGATTTTCTTAAGTTGCCCTTAGCCACCCTGAGTCCTTCGGAATTGGGTGGCATAGAAGTCAAATTAATTAAATAAATAAGTAAGTAAGTAAGTAAGTAAGTGAAGTGAATTTCTCAGCTTCCCCTTTGCAAGGAGGGATTTATACTAAGATACTACTACTACTATGAACTTATCTTACTAGTTTGTTTACAAGGATTCTTGGCCTCAGCTGTTGGAACACTGTCCAAGAATGTGAATGGGTAGTCTTAAATTTCCATGGAAGATGCAGCTTGAAAAGGGATGCAGTTTTTGAGAAATGGATAGGGAAGCTCACCTCTCTCTGTTTGCAGCCTCGGTGGGGTTTAATAGAGCTTGATGTTTGTGTTGATGCATAAGCTGAAAGTACCAAGAACCACAACTGACAAAAAAACTGTACAGTGGTATCTCTACCTACAAACGTGTTCAAGATTTTTTTGCCTCTTCTCAAGAACCATTTTCCATTTACAAACCTGAGCTTCCAAAACTGTAACCGGAAAAGGCAGGGAGAAGCCTCCATGGGGCCCCTCTAGGAATCTTCTGGGAGGAAACAGGGTTGGAGAAGGTGGGGAGAAGCCTCTGTGGGGCCTCTCTAGGAATCTCCTGGGAGGAAACAGGGCCGGAAAAGGCAGGGAGAAGCCTCCATGGGGCCCCTCTAGGAATCTACTGGGAGGAAACAGGGCTGGAGAAGGTGGGGAGAAGCCTCTGTAGGGCCTCTCTAGGAATCTCCTGGGAGGAAACAGGGCCCGAAAAAGCCGGGAAAAGCCTCCATGGGGCCCCTCTAGGAATCTCCTGGGAGGAAACAGGGTTGGAGAAGGTGGGGAGAAGCCTCTGTGGGGCCTCTCTAGGAATCTCCTGGGAGGAAACAGGGCCGGAAAAGGCAGGGAGAAGCCTCCATGGGGCCCCTCTAGGAATCTCCTGGGAGGAAACAGGGCCTCCAACGTCCCTGTGGTTTCCCCAATCTCACATATTATTTGCTTTTACATTGATTCCTATGGGAAAAAATGCTACTTCTTGCAAACTTAAGAACCTGGTTTCTACTTAAGAACCTGGTTACGGAACAAATTAAGTTTGTAAGTAGAGGTACCACTGTAGTTCCCAAAATGTCATTTTTCGCCTATGTCTGCATGCAATCTCCATCATTCTGAAATAGCTGTCCCAGAGGATTTGATGGAAATAACTTTTCCATCACCATGCACCAAAGGTTTTTGCCACTTTGTATTGAATGGGAGAAAAGTGAGATGAACACCTTTTTCCTGTTTATTCTTTTCTGCAACCTTGAGTGAAAGAGACTCTATCACTTTGGTCAGCAAAAGAAGAGAAGGAATATTACCAAGAGAAGGTACTTGGTTCCAGTGGCAGCCTCCTTGTTGAATTAATTAAGCAATTGCCACCTGGTCTTCCAGGTTAAACCACCACAGGAGTCCACACAAATGCAAATAAGTCACTGAGCCAGAAAATGAAGGAAGGGGGTGGAAAACCACAGTGTCATCAATAACAGCAGCAGCAGGGTCTGCTTCTGAGCCATTAGTGGGGCAGGGATCTCCAGGGCTTGGTTTCCATTGCTTGCAGATTCCTGCAGGCTATTTTTGGTCTTTGTTCTGAATGTGAAAACAGTAAGCAAGAAGTGTGCATTTTTTTTAAAAAAAATAATAATTTATTTTTGTCCAATACACAATAAGGGTTTTAGTGGGTATATATCTATATACACATAGTAAAAGACATGATGAAGGTTATAGAGGAGATACTCATAGTAAAATATATCTAAGAAATAATATAAAAGAAGATATAGTAATAGAACATGTCAATGAAAGAATAGAAGAAGAGATATAGGAATAGAAGAAAGGTATAGGAGATATAGGAGAGCAATAGGACAGGGGACGGAAGGCACTCTAGTGCACTTGTACTCGCCCCTTACTGACCTCTTAGGAATCTGGATAGGTCAACCGTAGATAATCTAAGGGTAAAGTGTTGGGGGTTTGAGGATGACACTATGGAATCCAGTAATGAGTTCCACGCTTCAACAACTCAGTTACTGAAGTCATATTTTTTACAGTCAAGTTTGGAGAGGTTAATATTAAGTTTAAATCTGTTGTGTGCTCTTGTGTTGTTGTGGTTGAAGCTGAAGTAGTCGCCGACAGGCAGGACGTTGCAGCATATGATCTTGTGGGCAATACTTAGATCTTGTTTAATGCGTCTTAGTTCTAAACTTTCTAGGCCCAGGATTGAAAGTCTAGTCTCGTAGGGTATTCTATTTCGAGTGGAGGAGTGAAGGGCTCTTCTGGTGAAGTATCTTTGGACATTTTCAAGGGTGTTAATGTCTGAGATGCGATATGGGTTCCAAACAGATGAGCTGTATTCGAGGATGGGGAACGGGTGACGCTGGGACAAATGTTCTGAAGCTGAGATTAAAATGGAGAAAGTGTTGAGTCTGAAGGGCTGTTTCTCAGCGTCAACATTTCACCTTTTATTCCTCCCTCCCTTCCCGAAATACCAAGACACTTTGTCAGTAGCAGTAATAGCTGCCGCAGGAGTCCCTTTGGATGGACTGCAGTAGTTCCACATAATTTCCATGGGCCAAGGACGTCTTTAGAAGAAGAAGGCTGTCAGAACTTGGCACCCTTAAATCCTAGAGTAATTATTAGGATGCCTGGTTAGGCTGTTACAGAGAGCAGGAAACAGTGCCAAAAGCCTTTCAAAGGGGAGGATGAAACAGCATGGAACAGCCTGAGGCAGGTGGGCAAAAACAAGTAAAGAGAGCAATAAATACTGATGCTGTCAACTGGGGAAAATGGGGAGGGGGTCCTCAAATGAAGACCAGGGATTTTATTCTTACATATGTATGACCCGAGGTGGCGCAGTGGGTAGAGTGCAGTACTGCAGGCCACTAAAGCTGACTGCTAGATCTGCAGGTCAGCGGTTCAAATCTCATCACCAGCTCAAGGTTGACTCAGCCTTCCATCCTTCCGAAGTGGGCAAAATGAGGACCCGGATTGTGGGGGCAATATGCTGGCTCTGTTCAAAAGTGCTATTGCTAACATGCTGTAAGCCACCCTGAGTCTAAGGAGAAGGGTGGCAATAAACAAATAAACAAATAAACAAATAAACAAATAAACAAATAAACAAATAAACAAATAAACAAATAAACAAATAAACAAATAAACAAATAAACAAATAAACAAATAAACAAATAAACAAATAAACAAATAAACAAATAAACAAATAAACAAATAAACAAATAAACAAATAAACAAATAAACAAATAAACAAATAAACAAATAAACAAACAAACAAACAAACAAACAAACAACAAATAAATGTAGATGCGTGTTTATAAGACAGCACTGTCTTCTGGTTCTGTCTGGAGAAGACAACTTCGAATCAGGGTTGTCCAGCTCCAAGCAGCAGAGCATAAACCAAGGAGTGTCAAGTTTTGGAAGGAAAGAAGGATGCGAAACACGATCTGAGTTTGCAAACTTTGTTCTTTATCTCCCAAATCAGCCCGAAAATGACCAACACCTTTGAAAAGTAGTGAAATCCTAGTCAGAGCTATAGTACTCAGTGCTCCCCACCACCTTTAAATAATACAGACCACTCTTTCCACAAGTGCAAGCCCAGCCCCACGTGATCGTTGTGGTTTGTGGAGTGCAAGCATCTGCCTCACAACTGAGATTGACGTGGTGGCTCTTATGCTCTGTGTCTCAGTTGTGATTCTGTCATCACAAGTGGCCACCTCTCTGCTGTTTGTTTAGCCACCAATGCAGCCTCCTATGGCTCACTCACGCAAGCGATTCTGTTCTGGCTGGTCCAGGTATGTGGCCAGTTTGCTACTTCCTCCTCTCAGCGTGATGCAGAAGGTTTTCTTTCAACAGCCCCATTGGTAGCGGGGTGGAACACTGAACTAAGGCCTTGTGAGGACCCCATCCTGGACAGGAACTCCTACCAAAATTTGTTGGTAAACATACCCCTCAATCTGATATTATTCTCTGGGGAATGCCATGATATATGCACAATAAACAATTTCACCAGCCTTCTGGCTGATGGAAGGCCAGAGCAGGCTATGAAATGTGTGTGCAGTGAGAATATATCTATAACTATCTAAATTACTGTATTACCATAGCTTTCCAATAAGTCTACAATGAAGTCCATGGCTATTTGGTCCCAGGGTCTCGCAGGAAATGCTACCAGTTGTAACAGGCCAAACGGTTTTCTGGGTTGAGAATTCATGATAGTGCATACTACACAGCTCTGCGTGTATTCCTCCAAGTCCTTTTTTATATGAGGCCACCAGAATTGTCTGTTACTTAAATGCAGAGCCTTAAGGAACCCGAAATTCCCGGCTGAGAGAGCATCGTGGTATGATAGCCTGTACTATCTCCTCATTATCATATTGTGGTTTCCTGGAAAGGGTGTCTGCCAGGAAAGTTCCTTCCCCATGGTATGTATTTCAACTGAAAGTTAAATTGTCTCAAATACAATGCTCACCGAACCTGCTTTCTGGTTCTGTCTGGAGAAGACAACTTTGAACCAGTGTTGTCCGGCATCGAGCAGCAGAGCATAAGCCAAGGAGCTGCAGGTTCTGCAGGACCTTGGAGAGCTCCCATGGAAGGTAGATGTTGCAACACCTGCCCAACTAAATACTGTAAGATACTGTCTAATCTATAGTCAACCTACTTGTCCTATGAGGACCTCCATAGAGGGTTTGCTCAAGAAACCATCATGATGTGATCTTACAGGTCTATGGAATAGAAATAAGTAATCTGTTTTGGCCACCACTTTGTAGTCTATTTGCACTCAACCTGGACTATTCTTTTCTGGCATTATTTTATTTAAAAGGGCTCTTTATGTCTAAGTTAGATTGGTGAACCTTCATGTATTGTTACTGCATCTTATTTAAATACCTTTTGAAATTGTTTTCGTTGTTGCACACTATTCAGAATCTTAGGATAGGAATACACAAGGATACACACATACATTGTTCATAATAAATAAATGGCCAAAGAGCCATTTCTTCCTGGATTCATCTAACATGCTAAATATTAGGGGGTGGGGGGGGTTCATTATAAGTTTATATGAGATCTTACATAAATCATAGTATGGGTTAAGAGGACGGCCTTGTTCATAGAACATGCTAATCAGATGCCGAAACAGTGGTTAAACGCCCATAAAATTATCCACTTAAACCAAACCTAGCTTGAACTGCTCAGTAATATACATTCCATTCTCTTTTTTTTTTTTATTTATTCATTCATTCATTAATTAATTAATTCATTCATTCATTCAATTTTTATGCCGCCCTTCTCCTTAGACTCAGGGCGGCTTACAACATGTTAGCAATAGCACTTTTTAACAGAGCCAGCCTATTGCCCCCACAATCTGGGTCATCATTTTACCCACCTCGGAAGGATGGAAGGCTGAGTCAACCTTGAGCCGGTGATGAGATTTGAACGTCTGACCTTCAGATCTACAGTCAGCTTCAGTGGCCTGCAGTACAGCACTCTACCTGCTGCGCCACCCTGGCTCATTTTGTTCTTGAACTTCATGTTAGCCTTTCAGACAGAAAGGGGTCCCAGAAATGCTATTTTACTGTGTCAGGAAATAATAACAGAAATTTGAAAGCATATCCATGTTTGCCCTGTCTTACAGTAAATAAAAATCAATGTGGGGTATTTTGAGTTTCTTTCTCATACTTTTTTTAAACTGTGGACTGTCCATTCTGTTAATACAGTGATCCCTCTATTATCGCGAGGGTTCCGTTCCAAGACCCCTCGCGATAATCGATTTTTCGGGATGTAGTGGTGCAGAAGTAAAAACACCATCTGCGCATGCGTGCCCCTTTTTCCATGGCCGCACATGCGCAGATGGTGTTTTTACTTCCGCACCTGAGAAGACCCAGCAGCTGAGGAGCCGCCTGCCTGCCCGCTTGTCCGGCCGCCACTTTTCCGCCGCTTGTCCGCCCGCCACTTGTCCGCCGCTTTTCCGCTTGTCCGGCCGCCACTTTTCCGCCCGCCGCTTGTCCGCCGCTTGTCCGCCGCTTGTCCGCTTGTCCGGCCGCTGCTTTTCCGCCGCTTGTCCGCCCGCCGCTTTTCCGCTTTTCCGGCCGCCACTTTTCCGCCCGCCGCTTGTTCGCCACTTGTCCGCTTGTCCGCCCACCGCTTTTCCGCCGCTTGTCTGCCCGCCGCTTGTCCGCCGCTTTTCCGCTTGTTCGCCCGCCGCTTTTCCGCCTGCCGCTTGTCCGCCGCTTGTCCGCTTGTCCGGCCGCCACTTTTCCGCCGCTTGTCCGCCCGCTGCTTGTCCGCCCGCCGCTTGTCCGCCCGCCGCTTGTCCGTCGCTTTTCCACTTGTCCGGCCGCCGCTTTTCCGCCCGCTGCTTGTCCGCCGCTTGTCTGCTTGTCCGGCCGCCGCAGCTGATCTGCTCGGCAGCGCAGTAGCAGCGAGGAGCCGAAGATGGGGTTTCCCCGTTGCCCACGCAAAGGGGAAACCCCATCTTCGGCTCCTCGCTGCTACTGCGCTGCCGAGCAGATCAGCTGCTGGGCGGCCGAAGGAACCTTCCCTGGGTGCCGCCCGCCGCTCGAGAGCAAGAGGGGGAGAGATAGAGAAAGAGAGAGAAGGAAAGAAAGAGATGAGAGAGGGAGGAAGAGAGTGTGAGAGAGGAAGAAGCAAGATAGAGAAAGAGAGAGAGAAAGAAAGATGAGAAAGGAAGGGAGTGACGTCATCGGGTGGAAAAATCGTGATATAGCCTTTCGCAAAGATCGAGATCGCGAAACTCGAGGGATCACTGTATACTGTATGTTTGAATTTCATGTTCCTGGAAAATACTCAGCATTTTGTTCCCTTGCTAACAAAGTACCTACTTTGCATGCAGAATGAACTAAGAGAGCAGGATTAGCAAAACACCTTTTGTAAAGCAACCTTGACTAATTGCTGTTAGTTGGAGGTGATGTTTCTCAAAGAGATGATTTAACCTTGAGTAGAGCAGCATTGTATGTCATTTTTTCTTTTCGTTCCTGTAATCATGAAGGCTAGAACCCAAACCTTTACTGTAAAACAAAGATAAATGTTTCCTACACATTATAATTCTTATCTGGTATTAACACTCACAGATATCAACTCTGGCTGGCCAAGTGGCATCTGCTTTGAATGGCAAATATGGTGTAAATAGGAGTCTTTTCCAGTCTTCTAACCTGAGTGTAAAGTCTTTTCCAGTCTTACAACCTGAGTGTAAAGCTGGTGCAGAAGTTGGTGATAAATTAACGGCCTGCCACACTATCTCAAGAAAGCCTGATGTTTATGGGAACTTGGGAGGGGTGATTTTCATGAGAGAACAAACACAGCCAAAAAGCATTCTTTCAAGTGGTTCAAGGACATCCTATGGTCATCCACCTGGGCGGAAGTGGAGGAAGGACTTGAGCAACATGGCAAGTTTGTGGGTTGGGGACAAGGAATGTGAACTTTCAACTGAGTGGAAAACTCAGGTTCAGGTTTCCCAGGGTAGGTGCCAGGATGGCTCTGGAAATAAATTGGAACTTTGATGAATATTTTGATTCAGATTTAGTTCAGATGTTACCTGGAACCTTGACACTGAGAAGGTTAATGTCAAAATTCCAGGATTCCCGAAGAAGTAAAATGCATAGTGATGCAGAGAATTATGGTCCTTTCAGAACTATTGTCCAGCATAACACTCAAATCTAAACCTGTGGCCATTATTGATAATCCAATGTGCCAATTTGAATTAATTAAATGTTACAGGGGAAATCATATTCACAATATGGACTCATTAAGTATAAAACTTATCAGGAAAGACTTAATGAACTCAATCTGTATAGTCTGGAGGACAGAAGGGAAAGGGGGGGGGACATGAGCAACACATTTAAATATGTTAAAGGGTTAAGTAAGATTCGGGAGGGAGTGTTTTTAATAGGAAAGTGAACGCAAGAACAAGGGGGCACAATCTGAGGTTAGTTGGTGGAAAGATCAGAAGCAACATGAGAAAATATTATTTTACTAAAAGAGTAGTAGATGCTTGGAACAAACTTCCAGCAGACGTGGTTGGTAAATCCACAATAACTGAATTTAAACTTGCCTGGGATAAACATCCATCCATCTTAAGATAAAATACAGGAAATAGTATAAGGGCAGACTAGATGGACTATGAGATCGTTTTTTGCCATCAATCATCTATGTTTCTATGTTTCTACTTCTTCTACCTATAGATAGTTGTTCATAGCAATAGTTCCCCATAGCAATCGCAATAGCATTTAGACTTATATAACGCTTCATAGTGCTTTTACAGCTCTCTCTAAGCAGTTTACATAGTCAGCATATTGCTCCCAATAATCTGGCTCCTCATTTTACCAACCTCAGAAGGATGGAAGACTAAGTCAATCTTGAGCTGGTGAGAATTAAACTGCTAAACTGCAGTCAACCAGCAGTCAGCAGAAGTAGCCTGCAGTACTGCATTCTAACCACTGCACCATCAAGGTTCATAGAAAAGTGGGTAAAACTAAAAAAAATGTAAGTACTGTACTCTATTTTCTCAATAACCACAGCAAGATCAATTGTACTCAAAACTTCATTGAGATTCATCAGTGGTAATTAAGGCTATCTGCAATTTGGACCTGAAAGTCCTGAATGGATTAATGAATAGCATATTTAAGAAAAATTATTGCCTACAGAAATAAAGATGTGCACCATTAAATAGGAGCCTTTTTGTGTTGCTTTCTGCCAAACAAGAGTGTGTTAATTTATGTTATAACCAGGCGTGGGCTACTGCCCAGACCCAGGGGGACGGGGCGCAGTGGGGTAGCAAAAATGGAGCTCCGCCCCAGAGCACCCAATTTGCACTGAAAGATATTGAAAGAAAGTGCAGGGCGTCCTGCTTAAGCCACGCCCACAGCGTGGTAGTAAAAATTTTGGTAGCCCTTCACTGGTTATAACAAACCTTTCATCAACCTGGTATCATGATTATTCTTGAGTAAAATTTCTATCATCTTTTGCCTACATTGGGATAAGGGGGGGGGGGTTTGCTAATGGATTGGGGGTAGGTGAGGAAAGGAAGTTATCTGGACCGGGACTCACTGCGCACAGTCACTCATGCCCTCATCACCTCGAGATTCGACTACTGTAATGCTCTCTACATGGGGCTACCTCTGAAGAATGTTCGGAAAATTCAGATCGTGCAGAATGCAGCTGGGAGAGCAATCATGGGCTTCCCTAGGTATGCCCATGTTACACCAACACTCCGCAGTCTGCATTGGTTGCCGATCAGTTTCCAGTCACAATTCAAAGTGTTGGTTATGACCTATAAAGCCCTTCATGGCATCGGACCAGAATATCTCCGGGACTGCCTTCTGTCGCACGAATCCCAGCGACCAGTTAGGTCCCACAGAGTTGGCCTTGTCCAGGTCCCGTCGACTAAACAATGTCGTTTGGTGGGACCCAGGGGAAGAGCCTTCTCTGTGGCAGCCCCGACCCTCTGGAACCAGCTCCCCCTGGAGATTAGAACTGTCCCCACCCTCCTTGACTTCCGTAAACTCCTTAAAACCCATCTCTGCCACCAGGCATGGGGGAATTGAGACATCTCCCCTGGGCCTATACAGTTTATGCATGGCATGTTTGTGTGTATGTTTGCTTTTAATAAGAGTTTTTTAGTCATTTTTAAATTGTTAGATTTGTTGTACATTGTTCTATTGTTGTTGTGAGCCACCCCGAGTCTGTGG
Source organism: Erythrolamprus reginae (assembly GCF_031021105.1). NCBI lineage: Eukaryota > Metazoa > Chordata > Lepidosauria > Squamata > Dipsadidae > Erythrolamprus > Erythrolamprus reginae. Next base: position 391,952,693 of record NC_091950.1, on the reverse strand, counting down.
AGAGGGCGGCATACAAATCTAATAAATAAATGAATGAATGAATGAATGAATGAATGAATGAATGAATAAATATTATTATTATTATTATTATTATTATTATTATTATTATTATTATTATTTTACTGACTACAGATGCAGTTCCTTATTAAGAAGGATACTTTTTCTGGATCTACGATTTGTTGTTGTTGTTAGTTGCGAAGTCATGTCCGACTCATCACGACCCCATAGACAATGTTCCTCCAGGCCTCTACCATCCTCTGGAGTCCATTTAAACTCATGCTGACTGCTTCAGTGACTACATCCAGCCACCTCATTCTCTGTCGTCCCCTTCTCTTTTTGCCTTCAATTTTTCCCAGCATTAGGCTCTTCTCCAGGGAGTCCTTTCTTCTCACTAGGTGTCCAAAGTATGTTCTATGGCTCTATGCTTAGCTAAAAAATATCTTTTGGTTACTGAAATAGAACCAATAATCCAACCAATAATCCTCCCACCAGGTTTAAAGGACACATTAGGAAGGACATGTTTATAGAGAATGAGGTGGCTGGATGTAGTCACTGAAGCAGTCAGCATGAGTAGATCCAGAAAAAGTATCCTTCTTAATATGAGTGCACATCTATTGGACCGAGATCCTATCTTGCAATTGGTTTCATCTGGTAGATCAAGAGGTGCTAGTAGCAAACAAAACAGATGCTACAAAGCTGCACCGAGTCAAGGAGGGCTCACCACTCCAATTTGTTTGGTTGTAACCTAGATTTCCCTCTAGCCGCTATTTATGTCTATCACTCAGAATATATCCTGTAGTATAATCCCTCTAGAATTATACAAGGAGTGTGTAATTGATATCTTGCCCACCCAGGTTAATGGAGCGCACAAAGCAGCCCAATCACATGGAGTGAATGTGTCGGGGAGGTGTCAAAAGTGGCAATTGTGAACAGATGTTGTCAGTTGCCTTGTCTACTGATTGCATTGAGCAAGATGCTCATTTGCATTGTTAAGCAGCAATGAATGATTAGATTAGATTAGATTTATTGGATTTATATGCCACCCCTCTCAGCAGACTCGGGGTAGCACACAACAATGGTAAAAGAACAGTACATAGTAACAAATCTAACATTTAGCAATCTAAATTACAATTTTAGGTTAAAAAGTCCAAAAAAAGAAACCCCAATATATAAAAAACAAGCACACAATCGAATCATACACAAAAACTACATGGGCAAGGGGGAGATGTTTCAATTCCCCCATGCCTGATGGCAGAGATGGGTTTTAAGGAGTTTACGAAAGGCAAGGAGGTTGGGGGCAATCCTAATCTCTGGGGGGAGCTGGTTCCAGAGGGTCAGAGCCACCACAGAGAAGGCTCTTCCCCTGGGTCCCGCCAGATGACATTGTTTATTGGCCGGCCCCGGAGAAGGCCAACTCTGTGGGACCTAACCGGTCGCTGGGATTTATGCGGCAGAAGGCAGTCTCGCAGATATCCTGGTCCAATGCCATGTAGGGCTTTATAGGTCATAACCAACACTTTGAATTGTGACCGGAAACTGATCGGCAACCAATGCAGACTGCGGAGTGTTGGAGTAATGATGACTCAGACAACTGCCTTTCAGGGCTATTGATCAGTCAATTAAAACCAGACTTTTGTTAAAATCATTTATCTGACTTCCCTTGAAATTGAGGGAATATAGAGCTAATGAAATAAACTCCAATATATATCTGCCCTGAGGCCATGGTCTTCCTTTAAAATGGGTTGGGGAAATAATTAAAAAGGAGGTACAAATGTCTATGAGACCTTAAGAGCAAAACAACTCTCATAAAAAATTAATAAACCCTCCTGTAAAGAACTCCCCTAAGGTTTGATGTAAGATGGAATGAAAGAAGAGTGTGGTTAGATGAGAAGGTCAGTGTTTGTGATCAAGTGTGCCAGAGATTAGATTGTGAGATAAAAGTGAGTGCCGTCTTTGCTTGCAATAATGGAGTGCATAGTTGTCATAGATTGACACTCAGTGATCTGCATGTAAATCTTTATTCAGACTTTTCGGGATTGGTGAGTTGACACTAATTCTCAGATGAATGTAATAATTAATCAAAATTTTATAATACACTAAATAACATTACTTTGGCAGTATAAAATCTCACACTGCTGTTGGGCAGATAAAACAAGCCAATTCTTAGTTAACCCAATCTCTCTCTCTCTCTCACTCAGTCTCTTTCTCTCTCTCTCTCTTTCTCAACTTTGATAATTTTAGCTCCTCTCTGATTTTTTACAATAGTATTTTTATGCTTACTTGGGTCATCTAAGTATTTTTAAAATGCCTGTTCTCTCTGGATAATTTTGTCTCATTGTACTAGTGGGTAGCATAAAGCTGTCCATGACAGGGGATAATTTTATAGTGAGACTATTAATAATAATATTACATTATACAATATACACTCAAAAGTAGGAATACTCTGAGTTTAAGACAATCCTCCCCAGAGGAGGATCAATTACAAAAAACAAAGTTGCTTCCATTATGATCCTCTCAGCAACTGTAAAAAAAATCTTACTATTTTGAAATTAATTTAACTTTTAAAAACCCTGATCTTCATTTCCAAAGGATAGATTCTCTCCACATGGGAATACTATAATTATTTTTCTAAGAGGATGTAATTCAAGAATATTATCATCTTGCATTTGAAGAAAATCATGTGTACAGTTTTATTACACTTGCTGGAAATGCTACTCAGTTTCTAAGTTCTATCATCGCCGTTTTGGCAATGTAAGCAGAACTCTCCCAGAAATAGAGAATCAGATGAAAAAAGAGATTGTAAATGTTTGAGACATTTCTATTTCTTATTGCAGAAAAGACTGTCAGAGAATCTGATCCTTAGCTTGATTAATATATTTGTACCTTTAGGCCTCAGCTCGTCCAGGCTGAGGCTTGGACAAATGACAGATATCTCTTAGACCAAGAATAAGTTGTGGAGGCTTACAAAGGTGAACAGTGTCAGCTAAAAATATTTGCTGCTGGAAGCCAAGTCTAAAAATGCCTCACTCACTCCTATAGACAACAGCTCAAAACTGATGAATACAACCTGAACCTCCTGAGTCATTTGCATGCTCCTAGTCCATCCTACATCTTGGATATGTATCCAGGGGTGGGTAGCAGGCAGGATGGGGTGGACCGCCTTCTGCTGCACGAATCCCAGCGACCAGTTAGGTCCCACAGAGTGGGCCTTCTCCGGGTCCCGTCAACTAAACAATGTCGCTTGGCGGGACCCAGGGGAAAACCCTTCTCTGTGGCGGCCCCGGCCCTCTGGAACCAACTCCCCCCAGAGATTAGAATTGCCCCCACCCTCCTTGCCTTTCGTAAGCTGCTTAAAACCCACCTCTGCCGCCAGGCATGGGGGAATTGAGATACTCTTTCCCCCTAGGCCTTTACAATTTTATGCATGGTATATCTGTACGTATGTTTGGTTTTTATAATAATGGGTTTTTAACTGGTTTTTAGTATTGGATTATTATTATATGCTGTTTTATTACTGTTGTTAGCCGCCCCGAGTCTGCGGAGAGGGGCGGCATACAAATCCAATAAATAAATAAATGAATAAATGAATGAATGAATAAATAAGTAGGTAGGTAGGTAGGTAGATAGATAGATAGATAGATAGATAGATAGATAGATAGATAAATAAATAAATAAATAATTGAATGAAGATGCCTGCGCAGCTCCAGCTAATCGGTGGCTGTCACTTCCTGGATTACTGGTCTCGGCTCGGCTCTCCTTTTTCCCCCTGTTGCTGCATCTGCACTCCTTGCTTTTTTCTTCTTTCCTCCTTCCTGGCCTTGGACAAGCTTCCCTCTCTCCTGCTCAGCTCCCCTCCAGCCACACGCGGCCACCTCCTGCCTGAGGTGCAAGTAGAAGGCGTGGGTGGAAGCGGCACTGGCAGCATTTATGCTTCTGGCAGCACATATTCGCCTAGCTACCCAGCCTGAGGCGGGGGGGGGGGACCCAGGAAGGAGAGCACGGAAACGCAAATTGTCACCCCAGTGAGCGACACTGATAAGGTTGTAAGTCAAAGACTTAACAGTTCACTTGAACGATGATGATCATTCAAGCCACTCCCACCTAATCACATGCCCGGTAAGCCACTCCTACCTAGTCACATGACCATTAAGCCACACCCACAAAATAAGCCACACCCACAGTGTGGCAGTAAAAGGTTTGGCTGTCCATTACTGGATATAGCCCATACTGAAGCTCCAAAAGATGATGGACAAAATACATGTTATTTATTTATACATCAAATCTGGAAACTGCCCATCTCACTCACAGAGGAAATCTGGTTGGTGTATAACCAAAACATAACTCAGATTCCTGGACTCCAATTGGGCAATTCAGACCGAGATGACTGGGACAGATCTTAGTCATATTTGTGTGGGATGACTTTGACCTGGTAACTCCTGATGAAGTGGACAAGGCCATGGGAGCTGTGAGTTCTTCCACCTGTTTGCTGGACCCGTGCTCCTCCTGGCTGGTTTCAGCCAGCAGGGAAGTGACAGGTGGCTGGATCCAGCTGTTAGTTATAGTTTATAGTTAGTTATAGTTTATTAGATTTGTATGCCGCCCCTCTCCGAAGACTTGAAGTTGATCAACTCTTCCATGAGTGAGGAGTCATTTCCGCAGCCACTGAAAGAAGCATTTGTGTAACCCCCTCCTCAAGAAACCGTCCCTGGATCCAGCTGAGTTGAAGAACTTTAGACCAGACTCCAACCTGCCCTTTTCGGGTAAGGTTGTTGAGAAGGTGGTGGCGCTCCAGCTCCTGCGGTCCTTGGATGAAGCCAATTATCTTGACCTTTTTCAGTCTGGTTTCAGGCTGGATCACAGCATGGAAAAACAACTTTGGTCACACTGACGGATGGTCCTCTCCCCTCTACTATTCAACATCTACATGAAGCCACTGGGTGAGATCATCCAATGGCATGGGTGAAGAGATGGGAAGAGACTCTTCAGGAGCAATTCCCCAAGAGAGTTACTTCTGAAAGGGCAGGAGAGTGGGTATCCTCCTTGTCTTTCGTAAATTGAGCCGGGGTGGCGCAGCAGGTAGAGTGCTGTACTGCAGGCCACTGAAGCTGACTGCAGATCTGAAGGTCAGCGGTTCAAATCTCATCACCGGCTCAAGGTTGACTCAGCCTTCCATCCTTCCGAGGTGGGTAAAATGAGGACCCGGATTGTGGGGGCAATATGCTGGCTCTGTTAAAAAGTGCTATTACTAACATGTTGTAAACCACCCTGAGTCTAAGGAGGAGGGCGGCATAAAATCGAATAAATAAATAAAATAAATAAATAAATTACTCACTTATACTTCCAGGCATAGGGGAGTTGAGACACCTTTCCCCCAGGCTTCTTTATATTTTGTTTCATGTTTGGTATGAATGTGCTGTTTGGTTTTTAAATATATGATAGGGTTTTATATGCTTCTTTTAATATTAGATTTGTTTTGCTATAATATTGTTTTTATTGTTGTGAGCCGCCCCGAGTCTTCGGAGAGGGGCGGCATACAAATCTAATAAATGAATGAATGAATCCTACCCTTGAGCAGGTTTCTCTTACCTTCTCTATCAGTTCAGAAGTGTCTACATTGCATCGGAAGTCACATCTGGTTACTGGCCCTCTGTGCATGCACAGAAGCCTTTGCACATGCGCAGATGGTTATTTGCCAGCTGCTTTCAAGCAATGATGACCGAGGAACCAGTTCAAGGGCGTGACAAGCCAGCCTTCACTACAGGATCCGCGATTGTGGCTAAATTTCTGCCACTGGTTCATGCAAACTGGTCTGAATTGGTAGCAACACCCCCCCCCCACTACCTCATCTCTGCGGGAAGGACAGGGGCAACAACAAAGAAGGCTCTGTTCCTGGACCCAAGTAGTCAAAAAAAATTTAATTGATGGACTTGATCGAATAGGCCAATGTAACAAGTAAAAAAAATGGTTCTGGAGATTTATTTATTTATTTATTGGATTTATATGTCGCCCCTCTCCGAGGATGAGATTACAAAATGAATGGAATAGATTTTAAGTGCTTATTTTATTTTTGATCATGTGCCATCAAGATAATGTTGGCTTGTAATAACCACAAAGATAGATTTTTCTCTAGGACCCTCACCTCCAATTTGGTCCTTCAGATCCCAGCAATGTACTCGTTGCCGCTGTAACCTGCTCCTGGTCATCCTTCCCCCCCCCCTTTTCTTCTGTCATTTCTTCTGTGATGGTGAACCTCCCCCCCCCCGGGTGCTGAAAGTGTGTGTGCACCCAATATCACACATGTGTGAGTGCCCACACCCATAATTCAATGCCTCGGGAGGGCAAAAATGGCCTTCCCCGCTCCCACACAGGCCCTTTGGAGGCCAGAAATGGCTTGTTTCCCATCTTCTAGTGGACCTGATAGGCCTGTTTTTCACCCTCCCCAGGATCCAGAGGCTTCTCCTGCTCGCCCTCCCACGAGGCCCTCTGGAGGCCGAAAATGGCCTCCCAGAGCTTTCGTGTGACTTGAAAATCAGCTGGGTTGCATGCACATACGTGCTGGAGCGGAGCTAGGCTTGTGCACCGGCAAATATGGCTCTGTATGCCACCTGTGGCACATGTGCCACAAATTTGCCATCACTGTCTTAGATGGTAAATAAAATTAATTTTTTATCCTAGGTTCACCTACATTTTTCTGCCATTTCTGATCATATCTCTCTCTCTCTCTCTCTCTCTCTCTCTCTCTCTCTCTCTGTGTGTGTGTGTGTGTGTGTGTGTGTGTTTCTATGTGTGTGTGTCTTTGTGGGTATCTAGTGTCTATCACTTACCAGCATGCCTCCCAGAAGGTGAAGTGACACTCTTGCCCCATCCCTGCCAACTCTCACTGCAACTAATTAATAAACAACAAAGGGATCCAAGAACTTTTGGATAAGCGAACTGTACAGTAGGAAAAGCCACCCGGGAAGAATTCTTGCAATGGCAGTATTTCAAATGCAAGCTCAGTTTTATCTGAATTGGTGTCTGCATTCCTTGTCCCTCTTTCTCCCATCTGCCCCATGTAAAGCACTAAAACCTGGGCAATGCTGCATTGCAGTCAGGGCTGTTTGCTTTCTGGTGGATAGGGGGATTTCCCAGTATCTGCCTTTTTTCCCTTTAGAGATTGTCCCTTTCCCACTAGTCTCCATGTCTTTCCTTTGTTTTCCTAAACATCTGAACACATGGATGCCTTCACCCGTTGTTCCTTTCAGAACAGAAACCCCACGAGATCATTGTTTGTCTGCCACTCCAATCAAAAGCAATAAGGAATGTGTTGTTGCTCCTCGGTAGATGTTGTGGTTGGCTCTGGCCCAGCTCCTGCCCCAGGGAATGGGGAGGTGGATGCAGGGGAAAATTCAACATGTCACAGGCCTGTGTTATTGCTGACAGAGTCAGTTCAGAGTTTAGTTTCCTCAGATGAAGAAGAAGGTGCGAGTGACTCGGCAGAGGAGGGCTTGGCACACAGCCCAGGCAGTCAATCTCCCTTATCTTCTATAGCTTCAGATGATGACGTTTTGGACTCACGCAAGCGCAGAATTATGCGTAGAAGGGACCAAGTAAGGACATATTACAGGAAATAAGTGAGGCCACCTGTGTTTGGGTGGGACTCCAGTAATTAGGGCTGCTGCTATAAATAGCAGCATGTGGGTTTGGCCGTTGTGGAAGAATATCTGATCGGAGTTTGTCAGGAATCCTGTGGTTTCTGGACTTTGTTGCTTTTTCACGCCTTGGAAACCAAAGCAGAGGAACCTGTGTGTGTGTGTGTCTCACTTCGTAGGAAGAAGCACGGGTGTGAAGTTTCTTCACAGCTGCTAGCTAAGTACTTAATGACTGCTTAAGAGTAATTGTAGAGACTACCCAATTATTTTGGGAAGAGTGCTCTTTGCAATACAAAAAGAGTGCTTAGTTTATTTTGAATTTTGTGATAAAGAACATTGTTTTGAATTTTCAAACCTGTGTGTGTCTGAAATTTGTACCCTTGAATTTTCGGGAGGCTCCTATCAGAGAGCCTGGCAGAACAGTGGATCTATGGAAACTTTTGGCAAGGAATAACTCACAGCTCAGCTTCGCAGGAACTGAGTAGCAACAGCCCTAATTTTCAATTTAAAAATGCTTAAAAAGGGGGAGGAGGAGAAAGGAAAGAGAGAGGGAGAGGGGAGGGAGGGGAGGGGGGAAGAGAGGCTTTGCAGTGCTTTAGATAAGAGGATGGAAAAACACTTCACTCAGGACAGCAATCCTAAATCTGCCCACTTGGAATTGTGAAGGGCTAAAGGGAGCATAAGCTTCTAGGCTTGATGGCATTTCATTGATTAAATGGAGGAACATCTGGTCATTTGCAAGCTTAGAAAAACACACAAATAGCTGATCACCAGAAAACATAGCAGCCCAGTAACTTAGGATGAAATGGCTGCACAAGGCAGGGATGAGCCTACTGGAGAACAGAAGACACGCCGGCTGGTGCTGCTGGAGCTGCTGCCTGAAAAAAACCAAAGCACTGGAGACTATTTGCTCTGAAGATTTTGATATGGTTTGGGTCAGAAATCAGCCATTTTGAATAAAAGCTAGTAAACATGGGTGTAAAGGGTTTTGCAAGAGATTATGAGTGACAGGAGGATGTTGGCAGTTCCTGAACTTGGCAGGCAACTTGGGTGGTGAGAAATAAAAAATCCATAGTGGGATAGTTTAAGATTTGTTTTTCTGAGGAACGATAAACCATTAACTGAAACACACTGTTTAGAGGTAGAAACTTACCATATATGGATTGTTGACCTTTAGAAAATAAGAAAGGGGGAATGTACCCATGTTAGGATAGGGACTGATTTGGCAAATTGCCATAGGTTGTAACCCACCTTGTCAGGTAAGCTGACGAAGGATTGGGAGGTGATTATTAGGGTATATATTATATTATTATATCCGTGTCCTCGGAGAGGGGTGGCATACAAATCTCTATTATTATTATTATTATTATTATTATTATTATTATTATTATTATTGTATATAGGGTATATTAGGGTATATTTATCAGCATTCTGCTTCTGTCCAGTGCAGCCCTCTTCCGGGGGTCCTTCACGCTTTGCAAATCGTTTTTCTTTTTATTTCTGAAAGCCCAGAGAGAATAAAACTCTCTTTCTCTTTTCCAAACGTCTCATGTGACTTTATTTCCAAAATTCTACTCATAGTGGTACAGGAGGTTGAACTTAGAAAAAACAGCATTGAAAGGGACCTTGGAGGTCTTCTAGTCCAACCTCCTAAATTAGCAGGACCCTATATCTTTCTGAACAAATGGCTGCCCGAGACTAGACTTTCAATCCTGGGCATAGAAAGTTTAGAACTAAGATGCCTTAAACAAGGTCTAAGTATTGCCCACAAAATCATATGCTGCAACGTCCTGCCTGTCGGCGACTACTTCAGCTTCAACCACAACAACACAAGAGCACACAACAGATTTAAACTTAATATTAACAGCTCCAAACTTGACTGTAAAAAATATGACTTCAGTAACTGAGTTGTCGAAGCGTGGAACTCATTACCGGACTCCATAGTGTCATCCCCAAACCCCCAACACTTTAACCTTAGATTATCCACGGTTGACCTATCCAGATTCCTAAGAGGTCAGTAAGGGGCGAGTACAAGTGCACTAGAGTGCCTTCTGTCCCCTGTCTTATTGCTCTCCTATATCTCCTATACCTTTCTTCTATTCCTATATCTCTTCTTCTACTCTTTCATTGATATGTTCTATTATATATCTTTTCTTCTATTATTTCTTAGATATATTTTACTATGAATATCTCCTCTATAACCTTCATCATGTATTTTACTGTGTATATAGATATATACCCACTAAAACCCTCATTGTGTATTGGACAAAATAAATAAATAAAAATAAATAAATAATCTTAAAAAAAAAAAAATCTCCAGTGATGGAGGCAAACTGTTCCACTGATCAATTGTTTCAATAGGAAATTTGTCCTTAATTCCAAGTTGGATCTCTCTTTGATAATCTTCCATCTGTTAATTCTTGATCTGCCCCCAAGTACTTTAGAAAATAGGTCAGCTCCTTCACTGCAACAGCCCCTCAAATATTGGAAGATTGCTGTTATGTCACCCACTAGTCCGTCTCCCTTTTTAGACATACCCAGTTCCCACAACCATTCATCCTATGGTTTAGCCACCACTCGCCTAATCGCTGTTGGGCTAAGTAGAAAGTCCAAATCAGCCTTCTTTGGGATGGGAAACATTTCCCATTTGTTCCTTATTTTGATCACAGCCCGAAATAGCATTAAATTAGTTTGGATCATAGAGGAACTTTCACAAGCCCAAGGCCTTTCCCTAGATAATTCCTATGGAGAAGAAAAGGTGAATAGAAATGAACAACTGGATTTTTATAAAATCTACTTTTGATGAAAATTTGTGTTATTGCTAGGAGTACAATGTGACATTTTACGAAGTGCACTTTTATTTATTCTGAAGGGCAAATGTTGCATAATCTTTTATGAAAGCTGCCTTTAGAGGGCATGCAAACTTTTTTAGCTGCTTTAAATGAATAAAACAAACTTACATAACTCTTGCCTCTGTCCTGAGCTCACCTCAACCTAGCATTCTACATATACGCTTGGACCATGGATCCCAATGACGTCCAGCTACCAAGGCTAGCTGGGAATATGAGAGGTACAGTCCAAAACATTCTGAGGACATTAGAATGGGCCAGCATAGTTTAGGTGCAGTGAGTTCTAGATTTCAAAGCAGCAGCATTTAGGCAAGACACTGAATGCACTATCGCAAAAGTGTTGGTTATGACCTATAAAGCCCTACATGGCATTGGACCAGTTTACTTATACCCACCCTGTTATATGAGCCCCAGTGACCGGTTAAGTCCCACAGAGTCGGACTTCTCCAGGCCCCATCAACTAGACAATTTCGCTTGGTGGGGCCTTCTCTGTGTGGGCTCCGGCCCTCTGGAATCAGCTCCCCCCAGAGATTCATAGTGCCCCCACTCTCCCTGCCTTCCATAAGTGTCTGAAGATGCACTTCTGCCAACAGGCCTAGGGACATTAAACATTAGCCCCTGCCTATGAATGAATGAATGTGTGTTGAATGGAATGTATGTTGGTGGACTAGAAATGACTATTTTTAAATTAAATTGGGGTTTTGGATTGCTTGTTTTAGCTATTATTGGATTTCAGAATTGTATTGCTTTTCATATGTTGTAAGTCCTTGGAGAGGGGATGATATCAATCCAAATAATAATAATAATAATAATAATAATAATAATAATAATAATAATAATGCACAAGAACAGGCCATTAGAAGAAATGCTGTCAAAGCCAGAATTGAAAAATCAACAGACAATCCAAAGTGCAGACTCTGTAAAGAAACAGATGAAACAATTGATCACATACTCAGCTGCTGCAAAAAGATCGCACAGACTGACTACAAGCATAGACATGATGCTGTGGCACAGATGATCCACTGGAACCTGGGCCGGAACTACCATTTATGAGTGGCAAAGAACTGGTGGGATCATAAGCCCGAAAAAGTGGTCGAAAATGAGCAAGCAAAACTACTGTGGGACATCAGACTTCCGACTGACCGAATTCTGAAGCATAACACACCAGACATCCTGATTGTGGAGAAAAAGAAAGTATGGATCATCGATATCGCAATCCCAGGAGACAGCAGAATTGAGGAGAAGCAGCTAGAGAAATGAGTGAAATACGAAGATCTAAAATTTGAACTGCAACGACTCTGGCATAAGCCAGTGAAAGTGGTCCCAGTGGTACTTGGCACGCTGGGTGGAGTGCCAAAGGATCTCAGCGGACATTTGAAAACCACCAGAATTGACAAAATCTCCATCTGTCAATTGCAAAAGGCCGCTTTACTGGGATCGGCAAACATAATTCGCCGCTACATCACGCAGTCCTAGGTGCTTGGGAAGCGTCCGACTGGTGATGAAATACGAAATCCAGCATAGTGATCTCGTTTGCTGTGTTGTATTGATATAATAGTAGTAATAGTAATAGTAATAGTAATAATAATAATAATAATAATAATAATAATAATAATAATAATAATAATAATTTCAACTTTCAACGACTCTGGCATAAGCCAGTGAAAGTGGTCCCAGTGGTACTTGGCACGCTGGGTGGAGTGCCAAAGGATTTCAGCGGACATTTGAAAACCATCGGAATTGACAAAATCTCCATCTGTCAATTGCAAAAGGCCACTTTACTGGGATTGGGACACATAATTCGCCGCTACTTCGTGCAGTCTTAGGTGCTTGGGAAGCGCCGGACTGGTGATGAAATACGAAATCCAGCATAGTGATCTCGTTTGCTGTGTTGCATTGACATAACAACAACAACAATAACAACAATAACAGCAGCAACAATAATAATTGAAGGCCTAGAATTTTGTCTGAGCACTGTAACTATACCAAAGGCACAAGTTTGCATATTTCGACTCCATCCCCAGCAGATTCCAATGAAATCCAAATCACTTTTATTATCTGGATGAAATATATATTAAAACAAAACTTAAACATATTTTCTGTGCCATGAGAAAGGGCCTCAGTAACTATTCAACTGCATGTGGGAAGGCAGGCTGCCCACTGCATTCAAATATTTATCAGCCTGGCTGGGATTTATGGAGCTTGCAGCCTCTGCATTTGGATTGCGCCAGGTTTCAAAGGGCCAAGGAGGCTTCTGAGTCACAATGAGGAATGAAACTAGAAATCTCCCATCGCCCACAAACTGTGAAAATCATATTTAAAAATAGAGGCAGAACTAGCAAGTGCAAAGGATCAGAAAATTGGGACAGTTGGAGCTTCTGCCTTCTTCACATGGTTATATAATAAGCAACAACACATTTGTCATGCGCTCAGTTTGCACCTTTTAAAGCTGGCAATTCACACTAATGTATTTAATGCCTCTGAAATCGTTTTTAGGTGGACGTGCTTGATACTGGATGAAGATCGTCATGGGAAGAGAATTGAACTGTGAAATCCTTGGTGCTTTCTGAGCTTGGTTGTTTTCTTACAGATGTTTTGTTACCTGGCTAGGTAACATCTTCAGTGCTAGAAGGGAGTGGGGATTGCTGTACTATATACCATATTATTTTGTAGGATAGGACGCACCTTTTTCCTCCCTAAAATAGGCTGATAATTTTGGTGCGTCTTATACTCTGAATATAGCTTCCCCCCCCCCCAGCCCTAAATAGCTGCTAATGATCTTCCCAGCTCTTATCTCGCAGGCTCTATCATTTTTTCTCTTTGCAAAGAATGTTTTCCAAGCCCTAACTCTTTGTAGGTTTTTTCCCCATTGGTCTAACTTGTTCCAAATGTTTCTTTCCAGCCCTAACCAGGTGCTAACAATGTTCCCAGCTCTTACCCGCTTGCAAGCTTATTCGTTTTTACTCTCTGCAAAGAATGTTTTCCAAGCCCTAAGTGTTTGCAGGGTTTTTTCCATTGCTCTACTTGCTGCAAATGTTTCTTTCCAGGTGCTAATGATGTTCCCAGCTCTTACTGGCTTGCAAGCTCTTTCCTTGTTATTCTCTCCGAATCACATTTTTAAAGCCCTAACCAGGGGATAAAATGATGTGCTGAAGCTGACCAGACTAAGGACGCTAGCCAGATGACGCTAGCAGATTCTTTCCCCTATTTTCCTTCCCAAAAACTAAGGTGCGTCTTATACTCCAGTGCGTCTTATACTCTGAAAAATATACAGTAATGTATTAGCTTGCTCTGTCAGTATTGGTGGGGATGTTGTTTTCTTATTGGGAAATGATGGAATTTTCATTGAATATGAAAACGTGGCCTGTTTTTGGCTAGCAAGCAAAAAACATTTGAGGCATGAAACATGTGCAGTGGCGTCACTCTATATGTCCTTCCCACATCAGTATCACACTTTAGGCATATAAGGAAGATACTTGCACACTAACATTGCATACATAGCTGTAAAGTTGGCAGGAAGTTGTGTTTATCCTGTGTTAATATTTTATACTATCTTATACATAGAGTGATTTTATTGCCTTTCTTTTGCCCAGAGCTACCCCATACATCAGGTTGCATAATCCAGTTTAATATGTTATTCCATAATCAGCCACATCAGCCATAACACTAACTATTGTTTTGAACAATATGCAGGCTGTATTGTATGAATGGCTATTTTAAATCTGAAATTATGACTGAAATATTTCTCTATCTATATTGGTTTTCACTGTCAGGAGCATTCTCCTTAGTTTTAGGTTGCTTCTCTTTTTGTTCAGTTTCCATCCATTGCTACTTGTTTTGCCTCCTGAAAAGGCAAAATACATTTCCCCCTCTTCTTTCTGATAGCCCTGAAAAGCCTATTTCCCATTACACTCTTGGGCAAAGCATGTGAGCCATTTCTTCCTTTCAGTGGTCCATGAAAGTACATCTATCGTATGTAGATAATAAAGTTGAAAAAAAGGTGAACAATATTTTTACAGAAATGTAGATTTGTCGAGGTTGGGTCTGACAAGGAATGGCTTGGAAGGGGGGGGGCAGGTGAGGAACCCATTGACGTGAGTTGACATTGAGTTGGCCACGCCCACCCAGTCACATGGCCATGAAGCCTCACCTGCTGAGTCACATATCTCCGGAGCCCTGCCCACCCAGTCACATGACCACAAAGTCACTCTCATTCGGTCACAACTGCCAAGCCACTCCTACCCAGTCACATGACCGTCAAACCATTCCCACAAAAGTAAGCCACACCTACAAAATTAAGCCACACACACAGAGTAGTAGTAAAAAAAATTGGAACTCACTCCTGGAATGGTCAAATAAGAGGCAGCATAACCCACAGCTGGATATTTGGTGATGCTTGGAATGAACCTTCTCTAATTCTTGGGTTATAAAGAAGACGGTAGGATAATTGTGCTTTTACCCTTGCATTATTATATTAATGTAGGTTTTCAATAAAGTAGAACTAGTTTACTTGGTTGGGTTTCCTATCTATCCTTCTTTGTAAGGCTGATACAATTAGAAGATCTATCCTCTTGTTTATGAATCCATACATACAAGGCACTATTAGGAAATTTATTTTGTTACATTTTATTATATTTTTTCACAAAAATCCCTTCCAATCAAATGCTTTTTTAATAAAACAGCAGCAACAAAAACGAGTACAAGTGCACTAGAGTGCCTTCCGTCCCCTGTCCTATTGCTCTCCTATACCTCCTATACCTTTCTTCTATTCCTATATCTCTTCTTCTATTCTTTCATTGATATGTTCTATTACTATACCTTCTTTTCTATTATTTCTTAGATATATTTTACTATGAGTATCTCCTCTATAACCTTCATCATGTATTTTACTATGTGTATATAGATATATACCCACTAAAACCTTCATTGTGTATTGGACAAAATAAATAAATAAAATAAATAAATAGATTGAAAGATAGATTTTTAAGCACTGGAGCCCTGCAGAAGACATAGCCTCCCATCCTCTGTCCTATTGTTTCTCCTATATCTCATATATCGTATCTACTATTCTACTATTCCATTATTATATTATTCTCATAATTTATTTATTTATTTATTTATTATTTAGATTTGTATGCCGCCCCTCTCCGAAGACTCGGGGCAGCTCACAACAAGATAGAACAAATCATAAATAATCCAAATAACTTTAAAATATTTAAAGATTTAAAAGAACCCCATATACTAACAGACACACACACAAGCATACCATGTATAAATTGAACATGCCCGGGGGAGGTGTTTCAATTCCCCCATGCCTGACGGCAAAGGTGGGTTTTAAGGAGTTTACGGAAGGCAGGAAGAGTAGGGGCAGTTCTAATCTCTGGGGGGAGTTGGTTCCAGAGAGCCGGTACCCGCCACAGAGAAGGCTCTTCCCCTGAGGCCCGCCAACCGACATTGTTTAGTTGATGGGACCCGGAGAAGGCCCACTCTGTGGGACCTAATCGGTCGCTGGGATTCGTGCGGCAGGAGGCGGTCTCGGAGATATTCTGGTCCAGTGCCCTGAAGGGCTTTAAAGGTCATAACCAACACTTTGAATTGTGACCGGAAATTGATCGGCAGCCAATGCAGACTGCGGAGTGATGGTGAAACATGGGCATACCTAGGTAATAATATCCTTCTATTCTCTAATTGATATATTGTCTTCCTCATTTTTCACTTCTATTTGTTCTCTAATATATTTTACTCGAGTATAACTGAAGTAGACCCAGAGGACTTTGTTCATGTTGCACGCGATGTTTCTTCCGTCCGTTCGTCGCCAGTGAAGTAGACCCAGAGGCAGGGTTCAAGCAATCGGTACTTTTATTCAGCTCAGAGAACAAGTGACAGCTCAGCAAGGTAAAGTGACAATTCAGCGAGTACCGACTGGCTCTGCCTGGAGAAACCGCTCCTTTTATACATTTGCGGTTCCCGCCAAAGCTAGAGCCGGCCGCGTCTGAGCCAATCAGGAGCGACTTCCTGCTTCGGCTCAGACAGCGCTAGAAAGAGGAACAAACTATTTACAGAGTTACAAGGTAGCCATTCCAGGATACAACAATAACCTCTATAGCCTTCATTGTGTATTATTGTGCATTGGACAAAATAAAAAATATATATTTTTGAAAATCTGCAAAGTACAAGACTATTTGTCATCAGGTGAGATCTGCATATTCAGGAAAGTGAATCATCAAATAAGACATGTGGATTAACAAAGTTGAAAGATTTTATGAAATAACATAAAACAGCTTAGCTTCCCCAACACTTTCTCATTATGTTGAATTGCAACTCCTATCAACCAGCCCATGGTCCATGTTGAATGTGTAAGGTGGGAATGAGGTAGGAACATGACCGAAGGATGCTAATTTTAAAAAGTATTGTTCAAACTTTTCATGTCTTCTATTTTATTTTCTTCCATTCAAAGTCTTCCTAGGCTTATAAAACCATGAAATTGTGAATCATTTAGCTTGTTGAAATCAAACTTCAGTGCAGGAATGCAAATCAAAGCATTTCTGATAGATTTATCTCTAAGCCTCTTCATAACCGCATTCAGTCACTGATCCCATTATCTTAATTGATATTACTATTAGAAAGAGCTTTTTCTATCTTTAAAATTCAATTGGAAACACTTGTTCTACAAATTATTCTCTCTTACGTTGAGAAATAGGAAAAAAACAGATCTGGATCTTCTTCAGAAGAAGATTTGCAGTCTCCAGTTTTGCAAAGTTGCCATGTGCTTCCTAATATCACACTCACTTTCCCCTCAATTTATGGACCAAGAATGCTAAATTGCACTCGCCGCCACGACTCGTAAGTTCTTGCAGGGCCAGTGCAATTTTGCTGTTGCACTTGTGGAGGTAGCAAAATTGTGCACGAAGCCGCAGGTAAAACCTCACTGAAACATAGGTGCACCTACGGCTCTGCGTGAGGTACAGAAGCAAAATCGCGCTGGCCCCGCAAGAACTTATGAGCCGCAGCGGAGAGCGCAATTTTGCGTTCTGGCTCATAGCCCACCGCTGGCCTAGCATCACCTTTCTGATTCAATTAATGGTCCAATTCTTTCCCTAGAAATAGTGAACAAAAATGCACATTATAGCACAATCCGGTGAATGAAGATCTCATCTAAGTCCATAGTTACTATTCTGATATTGCCTACAACCTTTCTGGTTCATGATAAACTTACTATAATCTTTACGGATCCTGAAAATATAGATCAGAAGGAAGAGGAAGAAGAAGAGGCGGGTCCCAGGGGAAGAGCTGTCTCTGTGGCGGCCCCGACTCTCTGGAACCACCTCCCTTCGGAGATTAGAACTGCCCCCACCTCCCTTGCCTTCCGTAAACTCCTTAAAACTCACCTCTGCCATCAGGCATGGGGGAATTGAGGCATTCCCCCGCCCTCCCCCGGGCCTATACAATTTATGTATGGTATGTCTGTGTGTATGTCTGGTTTAATAATGGAGGTTTTTAAATGTTTTTAAAATTTATTACATTTGTTGTGAATTGTTCTATTGTATGTTGTGAGCCGCCCCGAGTCTGCGGAGACGGGCAGCATACAAATCAAATAAATAAATAAACAAACAAACAAACAAACAAACAAACAAACAAATAAATAAATAAACGAGGATGAGGGGGCTTTGACTACTATTTATAACTGCAGTATCTTTACTAAATAGATGAACAACAAAGGAATACATTGAACTCCTCTGGATTTAGTTCTGAGTCAGGCATGAACAGAACTGTCTTGTCATGCTCTTAGTTGCTGTAATATTTTCATTATTATTTTAAGGGTTGCAATTTTTTGTGAAAACTCAAAAGTACTGGACAAATAATAAACAATAGGCGACATGTTACATTCATAATATCTACCATAATAGGAGATTTACTAATTCTCATATTAAAAAAAGAGGTTTTCCATGCCTTTAGAACTTTGTAGAGAGACATAAGCTGCTTCATCCCCATTGCCCTATAAAGAATAGACAGTCTAAACTGGACATGTATTTCATAAGGCTCTTTAAAGTTAATGCAATTTAACATGACATGGTTAAAAAAAAATCTCAAAAAAACAGTTCATAAGGATAGAAGCAGAAATAATGAATGAATGTATTTCAGCTCTGTTTTGGATGCATTGATTTATAGCAATTCACCCTCCCTCCCTTTCTTTTTTTGCTTACCTGTCATTCTGAAATCTCTGTTTTCCTTTGGAACTTCAGTCTGACTAGCAGACTTCTGGAGATCTTGTCGGTGCTGTCGGAGCCCTTTCCAAGAATCAAACCAGGTTAGCTGGCTGATGTGTCACCCGGGGAAGATCACAGGCACGTAAGGAACTGGAGTTGTCACTTAAAAGATGGCAGAGTTGATGAATATTCCCTTTTCAGGAACGTATTTCAAGATTCATAGCCCGCCTCTCACCTACAGTTCACACCCATCTGCTGCTGTTATGTGCTCACATCTTCCAGATCATGTTGCCTGCTTTTGTATACCCCCTGCTCAGCTTACAATAAAGGCTAGAGGATGAGGATGGGGTCAGTGTCCTCCCAAATTCACCTTATTTGGTAGCTAGATAAGAGGGTTGTCTCTTGTTTAATTTCCTACCTGTTCTCCACTCAGAGTGCTAAAGTCCCTGTGACTCAGTCACACCCTGACTCCGAATGACTACTACTTATCATGCCACCGGCTTCTCAGAGTCTGGAGGAGTGTGCGATCCTTTGTAAGTCAGATTCCTCCCTCGACTGTCTGTTTCTACCTTCCTCCTGGGCTGCCCAGAATTGTTTCCATGGACACGGGTAGCAGCTGTCAGTGGCAGCAGGGGTCTTAAGGAATCCATCCATCCAAACATCAAGTCCTCCTTCCAGGGCAGTGACTGGAGGATTCTGAGTTTGCTCCAGAAGGCAAACTTTCAATGGTGATCTCCTGCTATGTTTAAAGGCAATGAAGAAAGGGAATAAATTGGCACCCAGATACAGATCAAGTCACTAGAAATTGGAACTAAGTCTTACTATCCTTTTTGGAGGGGGGGTAATGACCCTCAGAAAGTCAAAATTACCTGCACTATCATAGTCTCCTCCTATGTTTTAAAAAAAATAAATAAATAAACTTTATTTGTAACACACAAAACACAAACAACAGAAATGGATAGTTTAACTAAAGAAATAAAAAATATAGATGAGCAAGAGTGTACTAATTATTGGGATAGGTTCTATGATTGGATGGAAAAAAGGAAAAAGAACAAAAACAGAGAGTTAATAAATGTTAGATAATTTGGAGAGTAAATGTATTATTAGAACAAGGGATATCTAAGAAATGCTGTCAACTAATGCTGACCAGTTGTCCCTTCATATGCAAGCATTTGAAAGCTGGCAGCAAAGGGCAGGAAGTAAATTACAGGGCGACATGCTTTGAATTCCTCTTTTAAAAAGGCAGTCAACTAATTAAGTGGCTATTCATAAGATGACCAATCGTCCTCCTTTAGGGGGGACAGTCCTTCTTTTGTAGGTTCTGTCCCTCCTTGAAAAGTATCCTCCTACCTATCCTCCTTTTTGATATTTTAAAACTAATCTGTTAATCTCTGTATTCAGAGATGCCGTGGCGAACTGTTATGTGTCATGTGACAATACAGTTCGGAAAGATGCGATTATGAAACGTATGCGCAGGGAACAGGAGAATTTCATGTGTCTCACACTTGTCTCCCACCACTGCCTCTATATTATACTTCCTGTTTACTTCTAAGGGAAATATGAAATGATTTCTTTCTCAGCGAATATTATACTCAGGTAAGTACAATTCACATTTTATTAATTCATTAATTCAATTCTATACAACCCTGTTTTCAACACAAGTGAAAAATAATTTAAATATTTTAACTCTAGTAAAGTTTTATCACTTTTGTTATTAAAGTTTTAGTTTTATTCACAATTTATTTATTTCATTTATTTACGTTGTACTTTTTTCTTCATTTTTTTTCATCCTCCTTTTCATTGGGAAAAAATTGGTCACCTTATTAATCAACTCAGAGTATGAATTTCAGGTAGGTACTTTTATATTGGATATTGGTGGGACAAGTGAAGACGGGGAAGTTTAAAATTCATTCCTTCCTTCCTTCCTTCCTTCCTTCCTTCCTTCCTTCCTTCCTTCCTTCCTTCCTTCCTTCCTTCCTTCCACAGGAACCAGAATCTAAATATAATAGGAGTGGTATTAAATATGATGCAAACAGAACATAAAACCATCACTCTGACTAAAAAGAATTGGATTGAAATCTGAAAAGGGAACGGCTTGCCTTCATTAGAACGGCTTGCCTTCAGAAGTTGGGGGTGCTCATCACTGGAGGTTTTTAAGAAGATATGGGGCCACTTCTCTGGAATGCTATGGAGCAGTGATAGCTAATTTTTTTTTCCTTGGGTGAAGAAAGTGTGCATATGACCACACTCATAAAGCAATGCTTCCCATGCATGCGCATGTGACCCCTCTGTGTTGCCCCTGCCCCTAGTGCAGGCACGTACCGTGCTCCTTTGCCCCACAATCCTCCCCAACCCCCGCCCCCCATTTTGGCCTAGCATGACTAACTGAAGTCTCTGCAGATTGGAAATGGCTAGTATGACCAGACGTCCCCCTTTCAGTGGGACAGTCACACTTTTTCATTATTTGTCCCACGTCCTTTGAAAAATGTCCCGCTTATTTCCCCCAAATAGCCCCCTTGAGAAGAGGCTAGAGGGAGGGGATTCCAAGCTCTCCGCTGCTGCCTTGCCCTCCCCGCCCCAACCCAGCTTGGCCGGAGATCTCTGTTCTTACTTCCGGCCAGCTGTGCAGGGTCTTTGCTCGCCCGTTTCCCCCAAACCGCCTCCGCCTCCACCCGAGCACCATCGGGGCAGGGAAGCCAGGTGGCTTCTGTGCTGCAGATGTCCAGCCCGTCGGCCTCTGAGCCCAAAGGAGGAGTGGAAGCCCCGCCTTCTCTCTCCAGGTGAAGCTGCTCCTGGGCTGGAGTGCCTACTGAGCCCCAGGGAAGGGGCTGGGTTCGTGGGGGGGGAGGGAGGGGAGACGAGAAAGGAAGAGGGAGAGAAAGAAAGAAAGAGGGAGGGAGAGAAAGAGAGAAAAGAGGAAGGAATAGAGAAACAGAAAGAAAAAAAAGAAAGAAACAAAGAAAAAAGGAAAGAAAGTAAAAGAAAAAAAATTCTAATAATTTTTGGCAACACCCCCCCCCCCCCCCCGTGCTCAATGGTGTCCCTCTTTCCCAATCTTAAAATCTGGTCACTTTAGAAATGGCCCATTTCTAGACTTCCAATAGGCCTGTTTTTCCCCAGGCTCCAAAGGCTTTCCTGCAGCCTCCAGGAAGGCGAAAACGGCCTTCCACAGCCCTCTGGAAGCTGGAAATGGTCCATTTGCAGACTTCTGGGATGCCTGTTTCTTGCCCTCCCAGAGCCTCTGTGTGAGCTTTGTACTTACCTGGTATCCAAAATGGACCATGTGGAGACTCTTGGGAGGGACGAGGCAGCATGGGTGGGGCCAGTCAAAAATCTGCTGGCCTGTGCACTCACATAGATGCTGGAACTGATCTTGGGCAACAGTTCACATGCCTTCAGAGATGGCTCTATGTGCCACCTGTGGTACACGTGCCATAGGTTCGCCATTATAGGTATAGAGTCTCTTGCTTGAGCAGTGGGTTGGGTCTGGTTTTCTGGTTTTAAAGGCTGCATTGCAGAAAAACCCTAAAAGTCACTGAGAGGACTTTTTAAAAAAATTATTATTATTATTATTATTATTATTATTATTATTATTATTATTATTATTATTATTTAAATTTGTATGCCGCCCCTCACTGTAGACTTGGGGCGGCTCACAACAATAGTAGCTTTTAGAATGCCCGCCTCCTTCCTTCCTTCCCTCCCTCCTTCCTTCCCTTCTCTCCTTCCCTCCCTCCTTCCCTCCCTCCTTCCTTCCCTCCTTCCTTCCTTCCCTCCCTCCTTCCCTTCTTCCTTCCTTCCTTCCCTCCTTCCCTCCTTCCTTCCTTCCCTTCTCTCCTTCCCTCCCTCCTTCCTTCCTTCCCTTCTCTCCTTCCCTCCCTCCTTCCTTCCCTCCCTCCTTCCTTCCCTCCTTCCTTCCCTTCTCTCCTTCCCTCCTTCCTTCCCTCCTTCCCTCCCTTCCCTCCTTCCCTCCCTCCTTCCCTCCCTTCCCTCCTCCCTTCCCTCCTTCCTTAAAAAGCACTTAAATAATGACAGAATAAAAAAACCCAGCCCTCACCTGGGTTTCCCTCATCTGCATCGCCTCCTTCTGTGTTTCCAAGACGGTTGTACAGTTGCTGCGCCTTGGTTCGTATAGTGTTCGTATCCAAAGCAATGCTCTTTTTGCGGCAGTCTTGTACCCACACGGACAAATCAGCTTCCATCTTCATAAGGCGTTTGTTTCTAGGCGTCACCATTCTTTTTGCAGCCTTGCTGAACATTATCTGAGAAGTTTGCCTTATCTTCTTTTCATCTTTCCGAATGTATCGCACAGTCGATTCGTTGATCCCATAATGCCGACCAACATCTACATTAGAACGTCCCGCTTTCAGCATGTCCAAAAGATCAATTTTCTCCTTAATTGTCAGCATCTTCCTGCTCTTTTTAGCGTCGCCGCCTCCACTCCATGTGCAACGTTTAGGAGCCATCTTCCAACAAGTCTTAACAAGTTCCAACAGTTCCAAAAGTTTCAAAGCACGCTGAGCAAACAAAGCTGATTGGCCGAGATTTCGGCCAACCAGCAATGGCAGACGTCAGTTTGGTGATGACGTGTGATGTCATTGGCCGGGAAAAACCGTGGTGTAGAAAAAAAACCATGCACGTATTTTTAATTTATTATTTTTTGAAAAATCGCAATATAGCGTTTCGCGAAGACCGAGATCGCGAAAACTGAGGGATCACTGTAATTTAAACTAAAAACCCATAATTTAAAAACATGCACAACAACACACTATACATAAACAATATAGGCCTGGGGAAGTTATTTACGTTTCCCCATGCCTTTTATTTTATTTTACTCAGTTTCCCCAGGACTTACACTGGGGTGTAAATCACACCCATTTTTAAAAGTAAACCAGAAAAGAAAAGAAAACCACAATGTTGTGGCAATTGCCACAGAGCTTAGCACATTCAATAATAATAATAATAACAATAACAATAATAATAATAATTATTATTATTATTATTATTTATTAGATTTGTATGCCGCCCCTCTCTGAAGACTCGGGGCAGCTCACAACAACAATAAAAACAGTATTATACAGGCACAAATCTAATATTAAAAAAAACAACTAAAAACCCTATCATAATTAAAAACCAAACAGCACATACATACCAAACATAAATTATAATAAGCCTGGGGGAAAGGTGTCTCAAATCCTCATAAACTGAACAAACATATTAAGTCAGTAGTTCTCAACCTTTCTAATGCCGCAGCCTCTTAATACACTTCCTCATGTTGTGGTGACCCTCAACCACAAGTCTAGCACCAATTCTCCCAACAGAGCTTTAAGCTGATTGGCAGGAAGGTCAGAGGGACATCCCCACTGTAAACATCTGATTGGTGGGATTGTAAAGCTATGTTCCAAGGTGCCAGAATAGAAGCTTTAGTTCCTAACACCATGGGAAATTTGTCTTTTCCCATGGTCTTAGGGGAGCCCTGTGAAACAAAGAGGTCCCGACCCCCAGGTGGAGAACCACTGTATTAACGTCACATTATAAAAAGAAAGGCTCCCTCAAACTTGATTCTTTGAGACTGCATGAACATCTTCATATAGTTTTCTTGGTAGTAATGCAGGAGGCTATTTGCCATTGCCTTCTTCCAAGAGGTTTTTTCAACTTTAAAATCTAGCCTTTAGCTTTGGGGTTTTCTGGTAATCTCCCTTTCAAGAACTAATCAGGTGAGACCTTGCTTGGCTTTTTGAGATCAGCTAGGAAATTCTAACAAATTTTTAATTTTTCTTGAAGCTGTTAACAGTTTAAGCTATTTGAAATAATGTAATTTAAATACTAATTTTAAACTGTCCCAGGGGTTCTACAAACTACTTTAGTGCAGCAGCAGCAGTAACCAGAAACTATGCAGTATTTCAATAAAATCTTTAGAATTAAAAAGAAGAAATAGCTTCAATCAAGCAGGAGCACATCAACTTGCCGAATTAAAAGCCTGAGATAATAACAAGATGCTTGATGCCAGAAACATATTTTTTTCCTCTAGCCTGCTAACTCTCGCTGGAGCCCAAAATTCTGAAGGATTTTATTTAGAAACATAGGAGACTGACGGCAGAAAAAGACCTCATGATCCATCTAGTCTGCCCTTATACTATTTTCTGTATTTTATCTTAGGATGGATCTATGTTTATCCCAGGCATGTTTAAATTCAGTTACTGTGGATTTACCGACCACGTCTGCTGGAAGTTTGTTCCAAGGATCTACTACTCTTTCAGTAAAATAATATTTTCTCATGTTGCTTTTGATCTTTCCCCCAACTAACTTCAGATTGTGTCCCCTTGTTCTTGTGTTCACTTTCCTATTAAAAACACTTTCCTCCAGGACCTTATTTAACCCTTTAACATATTTAAATGTTTCGATCATGTCCCCCCCTTTTCCTTCTGTCCTCCAGACCAGTGTTTCCCAACCGGTGTGCCGTGGCACACTGGTGTGCCGCGAGACATGGTCAGGTGTGCCGCGAAGAAAGCAGCTCAGCTTCTGGTCTTGAAATTTTTTGTAAAGAGCAAAAAGTTGTGAGAACGGAAGCTGAGCTTCCTTCTTTGCGTCTTCCAAGTTTTCCGGCAACTGCAGCGCCCCACCCGACTGGAGCTTCCCTGGCGGCGGCAGAAGGTGAGCTTTGGGGCCTGGTGGGAGGGTAGCGGCAGCGGAAGGGCGGTGCGCAATGTGAGGGTGATGGCGGCGGCAGCGGGTAGTAGCCGTGGGGCAGCGGCAGAGTGGTCAGCTGTGAGGCGGAGCTCCGGAACAAGGCACCGACGGCGGCGGCTGGACATGCTAGAATTGCGTGGCTGGCACTTGCCTGCTGTCTGGGCTCCAGCCCCACGTCCATGCCCAGCGCAACGCCAGCATGTATGGCGTCGAGCAACACGTCTAGCCGCCGCCATCAGTGCCTCCGTTCCGGAGCTCCGCCTCACAGCTGACGACCTTGCAGCCGCCCCACAGCTACTGCCCAATGCTGCTGCTGAGAGAAAGAGAGAGGGGGGAGAGAAAGAGATAGCAAGAGAGGGAGAGAGAGAAAGAGAGGGAGAAAGAGAGAGGGAGAGGGAGGAGAGAAAGAGATAGCAAGAGAGGGAGAGAGAGGGAGAGATAGCAAGAGAGGGAGAGAGAAAGGGGGGAAGAGAAAGAGCAAGAGATGGAGAGAAAGAGAGAGGGAGAGGGGGGA
Source organism: Erythrolamprus reginae (assembly GCF_031021105.1). Lineage (NCBI taxonomy): Eukaryota > Metazoa > Chordata > Lepidosauria > Squamata > Dipsadidae > Erythrolamprus > Erythrolamprus reginae. The sequence goes on along the minus strand of NC_091950.1, from coordinate 391,926,802 downwards.
GAGAAAGAGATAGCAAGAGAGGGAAAGAGAGGGAGAGGGGGAGAGAAAGATAGCAAGAGAGGAAGAGGGAGAAAGAGAGGGAAAGAGGGGGGAGAGAAAGAGATAGCAAGAGAGGGAGAGGGGGGAGAGAAAGATAGCAAGAGAGGGAGAGGGAGAAAGAGAGGGAAAGAGGGGGGAGAGAAAGAGATAGCAAGAGAGGGAGAGGGGGGAGAGAAAGATAGCAAGAGAAGGAGAGAGAAAGGGAGAAAGAGGGTGAAGGAAAGACATAGAGGGAGGGAAGGAGGGAGAGAAGGAGGGCAAAAAAGAGAGGAAGGAAAGGAGAAACAAAGAGATGGAGAGAGAGGGAGAAAAGAAAGAGGAAGGAAGGGAGAGAGAGAAAGAGAGAGAGAAAGAGAGCGAAAGGGAGGAAGAGAGATGTTTTTTGTCCAAACTTTTTTTAGCGCCCCCTCCCCCCCGCTCAATGTTCCCCAGGATTTTCTAAATGTGAAGAATGTGCCACGGCTCAAAAAAGGTTGGGAAACACTGCTCCAGACTATACAGATTGAGTTCACGAAGTCTTTCCTGATACGTTTTATGCTTAAGACCTTCCACCATTCTTGTAGCCCGTCTTTGGACCCATTCAATTTTGTCAATATCATTTTGTAGGTGAGGTCTCCAGAACTGAACACAGTATTCCAAATGTGGTCTCACCAGCGCTCTATATAGTGGGATCATTTATTCATTTATTTATTTTGTCAAGTACATATTGGTAGTATACAAAGGTTTGTATACATGATACTATTAAGAGAGAAACATGTGCCCATGTTTCGGTGAGTTTTTTTTGCTTCTGCGCATGCTGAAATAGGTGCATCAGACAAAATCGTGCTGGTCCCACAGGAACGTACAAGCCGCGGCGAGCGCAATTTAGCATTCCGGCTCGTAGCCCACCACTGTTTATATATCTCTGTAACTGTATTTCTGACAGACTGAATTGGCCAAGCAGACGCTACCACTTCTATTCAGACGGGAGGAGGTGGATTTACCAAACGAAGCTTCCTCCCCCTCCTATCTTGTAGTAAAATTGCCTGCCTCCTGCAGATCAGGCACTGGGATGCTTGTGGCCTGCAGGTGTTGTGAGTGGGTGGGTGGGCAAGGAGGGTTCGTTCTGCTTGATAAAGCAAGAGATTGCCTACTTTAGTAGACAGAATGCATCCATGCAGTAAATCCTACACATTTTACCTCAGAAAAGTGCACATCAGGTGCTATGGCAGCGAAATGGGGGTGGCTACTATCCTGCTTTATCGGGCAGAATGCACTCTAGATCAGCACAAGTGGGGTGATGGATGACTGTGCTTTTTGACAGATGTCTAGTGGCCGTCAAGAAGATGGCTGGTGATAAGTAAAAAATAAAATAAAAGGCTGCCAAACAAGAAGGGGGAATCAGCTTTTAGCTGTCAGTTATTCAGTTCTCCTCACTTTTCCCTCCATATTAATTAAGGAGTTGCATTGCTCTGCTATGCTTGTCACTTTTCTTTCAGACCAGTAAAAGAAGTGGGGAGAACAAGATCTACCCTTAAAATTGGCCTGGAAAACGAGTGACAGGCAGGAGGGAAGAATGGTTAAATTATAAATAGGGATTAATTTAACACTATTTTCCCATCCTGGTACCCATTTGGGGAGCTGACATAATCTGTCTATGATTCATGCCGAGAACTCACCAGAAGAAGTTTCTTCATGTTGGAATCGCATGTTATATAAATACAACTGTAAATGGATTTAGCAAATATTGTGGATTGAGTCATTGCAGTGATTAGACCTTCCTTAGACTTGAACTCATCTGGGCTTCCAGACCAATCTGTCAGTAGAAGAGCATGTTGACCCACAGAGCAATTTTCCTCTGAGTTTTTGACTGGTTCATTGATTATAATGATTATAATATAATGATTACAATTCACATGTTTGCAATCAATCCTTCTCTATCCATTTCATTCAGGTTGCTTACCTGTACAGAATTCCATACAGGTAATTTCTTGCATACAAATTGTACAGAATTCCATACAGGTAATCTCTTGCATACAAATTGTATAGTTTTGTTGTGGTTAATTATGGTTTTCAGGGTAGTTATAAAAGTGCCATGGGTTGTAAGAAGAACCAATCCATGGGTTCTGGACCAAATATATATTGACTACTGCTTTGAGATTTTTCTTGAAGAATTATAAGATTGAAATTCCAATCATTTTCATATAGTGATTTGGGCCTGAGTTCTTAATTAGGGTTTGTTGAGTAAACCACAATGTCTAAGTAAATCTCTTTCTGATGCTAGCCCAAACAGTAAGCAGCTGTCTCAATTTTATTTATTTATTTATTTATTTATTTATTTATTTATTTATTTATTTATTTATTTATTTATTTATTTAGTTAGTCCAATACACAGTGAGAGTTTTAGTGGATATATATATATATATATATATATGTTAAATGTTTATATATATATATATATATATATATATATATATGACGGTCTTGGTATATTCGGGTTTCTTCCCGCGTAGGATTTGGAAATTTCTGGCGACGTTTCGACGAGGTCTCACTCGTCATCTTCAGGCTGGTGTTTCTGTCCTTGTTCTCAGGCGAACACTGCGAGACCTGAGCTGCCATCCTTCTATAAATACTGGTGGCTGGGTGTGCTTTGATGGCTCAGCAATTGCCTGCTGTGTAGAAACTTCCTGGTGAGTCAGTGGGGTAACAATTGGGGTCGTTGATGTAGCTGAGGTATGCTGATTAGTTAATGGTTGTAGATTAGGCGTGATATCCTGAGTAGTTGGAACTTGCAGGCTACTTGATTGTTTTACAATGTGTGTTCTGAGTCTGGTTTCTATGGCTGGGATACCTTTGAGGGCTGGTTTCCAGATGTCTGGTAAGTGAGAGGTATCATCCCGCTTGTTCATATTTTGGGGATGTTTTTCTATCTCGATGGCTTCCATGATTATTCTTACCCCACTGACTCACCAGGAAGTTTCTAAACAGCAGGCAATTGCTGAGCCATCAAACCACACCCAGCCACCAGTATTTATAGAAGGAAGGCAGCTCAGGTCTCGCAGTGTTCGCCTGAGAACAAGGACAGAAACACCAGCCTGAAGATGATGAGTGAGACCTCGTCGAAACGTCACCAGAAATTTCCAAATCCTACACGGGAAGAAACCCGAATATACCAAGACCTAAATATAGTTATAACTTCAGCCTGATGATGGCTATATTCTGGTTTCTTCCCATGTAGTATATCTATATACACATAGTAAAATACATGAAGGTTACAGAGGAGATACTCATAGTAAAATATATCTATGAAAGAATAGAAAAGAAGATATAATAATAGAACATATCAGTGAAAGAATAGAAGAAGAGATATTGGAATAGAAGAAAGGAATAGGAGATATAGGAGAACAATAGGACAGGCGATGGAAGGCACTCTAGTGCACTTGTACTCGCCCCTTACTGACCTCTTAGGAATCTGGATAGGTCAACCGTAGATAATCTAAGGGTAAAGTGTTGGGGATTTGGGGATGACACTATGGAGTCCGGTAATGAGTTTCACGCTTCGACAACTCGGTTACTGAAGTCATATTTTTTACAGTCAAGTCAATGAAGTTGAGCTCTGGAAACTAGCAGAGAACTTTGTGTTAGGCTATTCAACCTATTCAAGCAATCTTCATGTCATTATGGAGGATGCTATTTAGAATCCTATAAACCACTAACAGGCAACAAGATTGATTAGGGAATGTTTTTAGGATATGCATTGATGTAACTAAATACTGCAGATGCTTGGTCTCAGTCTAGGAAAAACAAGTGGCCTTAAAGTGCCATCTTCTGGATATTTTGAGTTCCTGCTCTCCCTGACGGCTGGTGGAAAAGAAGAATGCATGTTAGAAATGGGTGAATCTTTTAATTTGGGTTGCTTCATTTTTACAAATACTGTACGTCAAATTCATTTAATTGCCCAAGATTCCAAAAATTAAATTAGAATTAGAATTAATTAAATACTTTTGTAGTTTTAAGAGAATTATGTACATATTTTAGAGAAGACATCTTTTGCACTTTTTCTTTTGTTGCAATTTTGCCTAGTGGTGAAGACACCATCTATTCAGAAGGTTGAGAGTTTAGTCTTAGCTATTTATTTATTTGTTTGTTTGTTTGTTTGTTTATTTATTTATTCATTCATTCATTCATTTATTTGATTTTTATGCCGCCCTTCCCCTTAGACTCAGGGCGGCTTACAACATGTTAGCAATAGCACTTTTTAACAAAGCCAGCATATTGCCCCCACAATCTGAGTCCACATTTTTTTGTGTTGTATTGTCTTAAAAATGTTCTGTGCATGACAAAAAACCCACCTAATTAAAAATAAAATGGAATGAACTAGTTCCTCCTCTTCCCTCTATGTTTTGATGTACAAAACAGAATGGTGCATTTGATTTAACTACAGATTGCAACTTTCCACAAAGTGTCCATGCATTAGAATGAGTGGCTGTTGATTGTTGGTTGTTGGGTCACATTCCTTGTGTGGTCCCAGATGTACTTTGCTCATCTTTGATACAATAGTGCTGGACTTGAGTGGAACATTTCTTCCTCCACTCTGCCATGACTTCTTTCATTAGGCATGTTTTCAAATGAACAGGTCATTCTGACATGACTTTTCCTTAAGCTGATCATTAGCCATGTATTGAATAAATTCCCACAGATTACCTTTTGCTCAAACAAGATGCTCCTAGATTTAGTTAAAGTACAGTGTTCCCTTGATTTTCGCGGGTTCAAACTTCACGAAAAGTCTATACCACGGTTTTTCAAAAATATTAATTAAAAAATACTTCGTGTTTTTTCCCCTACACCACGTTTTTTCCTGCCCAATGACATCATATGTCATCGCCAAACTTTTGTCCACCTTTAATAATTTTTTAAAAAATAAACTTTAATAAATAACCCAAGTAAGTCTAGATGATTGCTGAGGAAATGGGAAATTGCAATTTAGGAGTTTAAAGTGTTAAGGGAAGGCTTGTGATACTGTTCCTAGTCAAAAATAGTGTATTTACTTCCGCATCTCTACTTTGCGGAAATTCGACTTTCGCGGGCGATCTCGGAACGCATCCCCCGCAAAAATCGAGGGAACACTGTATATATGCTTCTGTATTTTGACTTAGAATTGTTCAGATACCACTCCAATATTCCCCAGTGTCACGTTTTGCACCCATGATTAAGTCTGTGAACATTTTGATTACATTTTGATGAAAAATGTAATTACCTACAGCATTTAATAAAACATCGCAGAACGTGTTTCACCAAATCTAGGGCATGAAAAAGCAGGCTAGCTCTTTAATATTTATGCACATGTATATATGGTCCTAACAGAATATTTTCAGCTTTTATTCTGAGAACCTGCATATAACATCGTAACAATGAACCATGTTGGTGTCTGCCAGGTTCCAAAATACCTTACAATTTTTTTAAAAATATAGGAAGATATACTGTAAAGACAAAAGTCAATCTTCACCTTTATTTCCAGAACTGCAGGTTGGCCTTCAACGAGCCCCAGAGCTTTTTAAAAAAATAAAAAATTAAATTAAAATGGGCATTTGCAGGACAATACTTTATTTAGATGCATGTATATCTGCTGAGAAAGAGAGAGGAAAAAATTATAATAATGTGGTGTTTCTGGGATGTGAAGGCATATGGACAAGTTACATTACTGGACACAATTTAAAGTGTTGGTTATTACCTATAAAGCCCTACCTAGCTTAGGATTAGATTACTTACGGGACCATCTCCTGCCTCATGTATCCCAGTGGCTGGTTAGATCCCACAGAGTCGGTCTTCTCCAGGTCCCATCAACCAAGCCATGTCACCTGGTGGGGGGTCGGGGAAGGGCCTTCTTTGTGGAGGCTCCAGTCCTATGGAACCAACTCCCCCCGGATATTTCCACCACCCCTACTCTCCTGGTTTTAATAACCCATCTTTGCCAGCAGGTATGGGGGCGTTGAGCGTTGATATTCTGCTCCAGCTGATGACATGATTGTGTTTGAATGAATCAAGTTGAATGGCTTTTAAATTGTTTGGATTTTAGTCTTGGTTACTTGGGTTTTTAAATTTTGTACTTTGTATTGTTTTTACTATGTAAGCCACCCTGAATCACTTTGGAGAAGGGCAGCCTAGAAATCCCAGTAAATAAAATAAAATAAAAATATAAAAAATTCCGATGGCAGCGACAAGGAACAGTTATTTTATTTTTTTACTTTACTATTACTATTTATTTTACAAGCACATATTAGTTCTGAAAAAAATTACCTATTATCCCATATGGTTGCTGGATAGTATCCTCCATGGTCATGTTGGAATATTATTTGTAAGAGAACAATAGTCCTGTCAACCAGGAACTTCTTATTTATTCAGTTTTTTGACATGGGGATATTGATAATTCAGTGAACTGAGCTAGAGTCTTTTGTACTGTTTTTCAGTGTATGTTATGCATGAGTGAGACCAAAGGACACACACATAACAGCAGAAAGCGAGGTAGAAAAGAGAAGAAATTCTGTTTGAACAAACACGATTCAGAAGACTCACAGACTTCAGAAGTGAAAAAAGGAAAAAAAGATCCAGAGACACAAAACAGTGTTGGGCATAATCTGGCTTTGGTTTCTCTGCTTTGTACCTCAAGTTAGTTCTTCAGGTCACTCAGAGCTCTCTCTCTTTTCCTTTGATGTAAATATTTTGATCTTTTTTTTCACTCACAAGACAATTTATTCCCTAGAATACCAATAATCCTGTGGGAATTGGGGATGGGAGAAGTGTATGTAATGCTATCTAGAAGTCATCTGGATTGCAGTCCCAACCTTTACTTTTATGAGGGAAGCCATGGAGAAGAAACTACAGGATTGTAGCTCAAAATGGAGGAGAGTGTAGAGGACATGCCAAGGAATTAACATTCAGTAAATGGAGGGGGAAAAGGTAACCCTTTTAGAAGAAAGATGGAAAAGAGCTGGGCGATTATCTTTGCAGAAATGCTGGAATGCAACAGCATCTCATGACCGGCTTCAGGTAATTCTGTTCCCCACCTCATTGTATATTTTCCTCTATTTTTCTCTCTCACACAAATATATATTGACAAAATTGAACGGGTCCAAAGACGGGCTACAAGAATGCTGGAAGGTCTTAAGCATAAAACGTATCAGGAAAGACTTAATGAACTCAATCTGTATAGTCTGGAGGACAGAAGGAAAAGGGGGGACATGATCGAAACATTTAAATATGTTAAAGGGTTAAATAAGGTTCAGGAGGGAAGTGTTTTTGATAGGAAAGTGAACACAAGAACAAGGGGACCCAATCTGAAGTTAATTGGGGGAAAGATCAAAAGCAACATGAGAAAATATTATTTTACTAAAAGAGTAGTAGATCCTTGGAGCAAACTCCCAGCAGACGTGGTTGGTAAATCCACAGTAACTGAATTTAAACATGCCTGGGATAAACATATATCCATTGTAAGATAAAATACAGGAAATAGTCTAAGGGCAGACTAGATGGACCATGAGGTCTTTTTTCTGCCGTCAGTCTTCTATGTTTCTATGTTTCTATCCCACTCTCTCTTTTCCTTCACCCTAATTTTCACCTCACTCCAATTCTGCAGCTTAGGAAGAACGAAATAGAAGCTTTTTGCTAGCTTCTCAGTAAAAAATAAGATTAAAAAACCAAAACTAAACAAAAAAAATGCACACAATGGCATATTTGCAGAACAGGGATGTAAAGATCAACAGAATTAACAAAGTTGGAAGGGACCTTGGAAGTCTTCCAATCCAATTCCCTGCTCAATCGGAAAATCTATACCATTTTAGACAAAACAATTGCTGCCAACCTGCCTTCCATTGAAGACCTGTATACTGCACGAGTCAAAAAGAGGGCTGTGAAAATATTTACTGACCCCTCGTATCCTGGACAGAAACTGTTTCAACTCCTACCCTCAAAATGTTGCTACAGAGTACTGCACACCAAGGCAACTAGACACAAGAACAGTTTTTTCCCAAACGCCATCACTCTACTAAACAAATAATTCCCCCAACACTGTCAGACTTTTTACTAAATCTGCACTTCTATTTCTACTAGTTTTTCTCATAATTCCTATCATCCTTTTCCTCCCACTTAGGACTGTATGACTGTAACTTGTTGCTTGTATCCTAAGATTTTTATTAATATTGATTGTTTCTTCATTGCTTATTTAACCCCTATGACAATTATTAAGTATTGTACCACATGATTCTTGACAAATGTATCTTTTTCTTTTATGTACACTGAGCGCATATGCACTAAGACAAATTCCTTGTGTGTCCAATAACACTTGGCCAATAAAATTCTATTCTATTCTATTCCATTCTTGATGGGTTGTTCAAGATGAGTAGGAGTGATTTAGATTGTATGGATGTTTGTATTTGGGGGTTTGCTTCTTTTTTTAAAAAAAAATTCTCCCATGGCACTACTGAAGTGAAACCCAATAAAACAGTAGTTGTCAACCTGGGGGGTTGAATGACCATTATAAAGGGGTCACTTAAGACCATGGGAAAAGACAAAATTCCCCTGGTGTTAGGAACTAAAGCTTCTATTCGGGCGCCTTGGTGACTTATACTAAACATCAGCAAGGTTTTATGTACCACCAACAGTTTGACTCAGGGAGTCAAGCTATTTTAGGGAGTGAAGCTAGTCTCTAAAGCAGTGGTTCTCAACCTGGGGTTCAGGACCCCTTTGGGGGTCAAATGACCATTTCACAGGGGTTGCCTAAGACAAATTTCCCATGGTGTTAGGAACTAAAGCTTCTATTCTGGTGCCTTGGAACATATTTTTATAATCCGACAAATCAGGTGTTTACAGTGGGTGTGTCCCTCTGACCTTCCTTTTGTAGGGAAAGCAAGTAGGATGCTTGGCTGCATAGCTAGAGGTATAACAAGCAGGAAGAGGGAGATTATGATCCCACTATATAGAGTGCTGGTGAGACCACATTTGGAATACTGTGTTCAGTTCTGGAGACCTCACCTACAAAAAGATATTGACAAAATTGAAGGGGTCCAAAGATGGGCTACAAGAATGGTGGAAGGTCTTAAGCATAAAACGTATCAGGAAAGACTTCATGAACTCAATCTGTATAGTCTGGAGGACAGAAGGAAAAGAGGGGACATGATCGAAACATTTAAATATGTTAAAGGATTAAATAAGGCCCAGGAGGGAAGTGTTTTTGATAGGAAAGTGAACACAAGAACAAGGGGACACAATCTGAAGTTAGTTGGGGGAAAGATCAAAAGCAACATGAGAAAATATTATTTTACTGAAAGAGTAGTAGATCCTTGGAACAAACTTCCAGCAGACGTGGTTGATAATCCACAGTAACTGAATTTAAACATGCCTGGGATAAACATATATCCACCCTAAGATAAAATACAGAAAATAGTATAAGGGCAGACTAGATAGATCATGAGGTCTTTTTCTGCCGTCAGTCTTCTATGTTTCTATGTTTCCTGCCAATCAGCTTAAAGCTCTGTTGGGAGAATTGGTGCTAGACATGGTTGTGGATCACCACAATATGAGGAACTGTATTAAGGGGTCGCAGCACTAGAAAGGTTGAGAACCACTGCAATAAAAGAAGAAATGTCTGGCTATCCAGGACAAACACAGAAAGTCCCATAACCTGTTTCCCACCTGTTCTGGAGAGTGATTGGTGAGTTTTATTGGGGGGGGGGGGGGTTGCTAATGGATTGAGGGTAGTGAGGAAAGGAAGTTGGTTAATCTGCCCTGAAATTGTCTTTCATTAAGAAAAAAATGTCTGTCAAAGGCAGCAACATTTCCCAGCCTCATTACTGAGGACCATCAAAGGTCTACTGTGAGGATTGCGGGCATTACAATGTCTTTCAGTTGGGTGAAACACATGTGGAACAGAATAACATAATAATAGAACTGGAAGGGATTTTGGATGACTTCTAGTCCAATTCCCTGCTCAAATAGGAAACACTATTCCATTTCAGACAAATCCCAACCTCTTCTTAAAAATCTGCAGTGTTAAATTTCTGGAGGCAAGTTGTTCCACTATTTAATTGTTCTAACCATCAAGAACTTTCTTCTTCTAGGTTTTGTTTTCCTTGATTAGTTTCCATCCATTGCTTCTGCTTCCAGGAGCTTTGCAAAATACATTGACCACTTCTTTGTGGCCACCCCTGAGATATTGGAGCAGTGCTACCTTATCATCCCCAGTCCCTCTTTTCTTTAAACCTGACATATCTGTGATTAATTAACACATCTTTAGATCCGGCCACAATATATTTTTTACATTAAGATGGCCAAAATTGGATATAATATTCCAAGTATAGTTGTAGCAAGTCATTATTAAGTGGTATTAACATTGCTGTCCTGTCCTGTCCTGTTCCCTTAGTCCTTTCTGCTGGGATTGTCTTCATTAACATCTTGTAGATATCTAAAAACTCAGACATCCTTTGCATCACCACCACTTGATTTTAACTAGTGATGGTGGATTGAATTAACTGGATTGAATTTGGAATCTTCCGTACATAAAGTAAATTCTGGTCAGTTACATCTCCGCTAATGGATTCAACTTGTTAGGACATGTTTTATTTAAACTTAGTTTATTGAATACATTAAAATTGACTGGTTTTGCGCTACACCCTAAATCATAAATTATGGTCTTTTAAACACAGAGGCTAGAATTGCATCAAATAAACCACAAACTGGCTGTGTTTTCATAATGCACTTAACATCCTTACTGAACTTTCTGGATATACGCCATACATTAAAATGAACTATTAGTTGGCCAAATGGGCTGGGGTTACAGAACACCCTACACCACAAAAATGTAACCTAGGTTAATAATTTGCAAACTGTCTTATTGTGCAAAGCTGCTAGGCCTTGATATTTGACTTGATAGTTTGTGTAAACCAGAATAATATATACAACTAAAGGTCTATCACTGAGTCATTTTATCAGCAATAGTTTCAAAAACATCCCTCCCTTAAACCCTCCAATCTGACATTTCTTTTTATTGGTCATCCTAAAAATATGGTCTACTCATTCCATTCCATTCCATTTCATTTTATTGGATTTGTATGCCACCCCTCTCTGTAGACTCAGGGCGGTTAACAACAGTGGTAAAAACAACATGTGACAATCCAATACTAAAGTAGCTAAAAACCCTTATTTTAAAACCAATCATACATACAAACGTACCATACATAAATTGTAGAAGCCTAGGGGGAAAGAATATCTTAATTCCCCCATGCCTGACCACAGAGGTGGGTTTTAAGAAGCTTACGAAAGGCAAGAAGGGTGGGGGCTATTCTAATCTCTGGGGGGAGTTGGTTCCAGAGGGCTGGGGCCACCACAGAGAAGGCTCTTCCCCTGGTCCCACGAAACGACATTGTTTAGTTGACGGGACCCGGAGAAGGCCCACTCTGTGGGACCTAATTGGTCGCTGGGATTCGTGCGGCAGAAGACGGTCCCGGAGATAACCTGGCCCGGTGCCATGAAGGGCTTTATAGGTCATAACCAACACTTTGAATTGTGCCCGGAAACTGATTGGCAACCAATGCAGACTGCGGAGTGTTGGTGTGACATGGGCATATTTAGGGAAGCCCATGATTGCTCTCGCAGCTGCATTCTGCACGATCTGAAGTTTCCAAAACACATCTCAGGGTTGTTTGGGAGACACCATGATGATCAGTTGTGCAATCGGGCTGAGAACAGTTTTTGACCTAATCTGCTTTTTTCCCATAATACTCTTGGCCTTTTCTTAACCCAGCTTCAAAAATTTCTATCCCTGTTGCAGTGGGTTCACAACACAATAAGGCTGGAAATAAGATGCTGTGTATATTACATTTCATTTCAATATTAAAAGGCAAAGAAACCACTTCAGTTTTTGGAGTGTAGCCTTTGGCAGGATCCTCAAAGACCAAGAGTAAGACTTTGAACCAAAACAAAATATGCACCTCTTTTATAAAGGATGCATTGTAAGTGTAGGCTGTTAGAATATCCAATTTTGCCATTTTCCCCTCTTATCCCCCTACCTTACAAGATATTTGTCTTGATAAATAGTAAAGCTGCCTTATTTAAACCTGGCTCCCTGCCAGGTGGTGAAACTCAAATCTTCTAATAATGTGGTTTAGATACAATGAGGAGACATTCTAACCTGGCTTGCAAATCCCATATAAATTTTCATATAGTATTCCTGGCTAACCGCCTAGAAAATAAAATGTTGTGCAGCAACCTGGCTCTAAAGCTCCAACTTTATTCTGGTTTGGTTCACATTTAGGTCAGTTTAAGGCCTTATATGGCGATATTTGCAAAATATGCTGTAATTTTAACCTTGATAGTTTATTTTTGGGGGCAAGGTTGGTAATTTAATGTGTTGCGTGAATCAACCCTTAGGTGTAGTTTATGATTTAGGGTACGATCCAGAGTTAATCTTCTGTAAAGGGTAAATCAGATCAACAGGCAGTTTAAAACATACCACTATCATTTGAACGATTTATTTAGTAAGAATAAGAAAATTATAGGAAATGGCTAATCAAAGGAGTTAGTGCCTTTTAGGAACTGTTTAGTCAAAAGAGCTCTTAGAAAATAACCAAGGTTGGCAGAATATACAGTGGTACCTCTACTTAAGAACTTAATTCGTTCCGTGACCAGGTTCTTAAGTAGAAAAGTTTGTAAGTAGAAGCAATTTTTCCCATAGGAATCAATGTAAAAGCAAATAATGCATGCAAACCCATTAGATAGAAATAAAAGCTCGGAATTTGGGTGGGAGGAGGAGGAGGAAGAAGAGGAGGAGGACAGTTGCTGCCAAAGGAAGAAGGTGAGGTGAGGGGAATTTTAAAAAATCCAAAACCTTAAGGCTTAAAAAAAAAAGAGGGACTCTGAGGCGATGAGGAGGAGCACGGGCCTCCCGTACACCCTGCGTGAGGCTGCCTCCCATACACTGTGCAAGACGGGCGAGAGGGGGGAACCTCCTGCTCCTTTGACTGAAAGGCGGCAGCAGCTGCTGCTGCTACCTGCTTCCTCTTCCTTCCCATGCTGAAGGGCTCCCCTCTTCTCTCGGTCGCCCGCTTTGTAGCCGGCGCCTTTCTTTCACTGTGGTGACTCCTCGGTTTGGCTGAAGCCAAGTTGATTTGGCCGGGGCGAATCACTCCCTATTGCCTTTCCATGCCCAGATGCTCCGGAAGGCAGCCTCGCTTCAGATGTGTGGGAGGCAGTGCGAAGGAGTCACCGCAACGAAAGTGGTTTATTCCCTCTTCAAGAGCCCAGAAAAAGGAAAATGCTTTGTTCGCTTTGGACTGCCAAAGCCTCCTTAAGCGCCACTGAAAAGCAGCTCAGAAAAGCCCGAGATGGCTGGGATTAAAGGGGGAATGACAGGAAACTGGCCGGGCCTTCGTGCCACTCTCAAGTTTCCTGGGGAATTTTTCCGGGCTTGGTTTCTTAAGTAGAAAATGGTTCTTAAGAAGACGCAAAAAAAAAATCTTGAACAGCCAGTTCTTATCTAGAAAAGTTCTTAAGTAGAGGTACCACTGTATAAATATGAGATATATAAAGGTTGCAAATTTGTTGTTATTTGGTGTCCTCTTTTCAAATAGTGATCTAATGTAGCAGTGGCACATTAATTAAAACAGGCTGGCCCAAACCAGGCATTATCAGATGGATTTGTGAATTTCAACATGCAAAATTCTTGGCAATGATCTGCAATCGGAAATTCTGAGAGCTAAAAGTCACACATTCGGAAGGGCACCCAGGGTGAGGAAGAGTCGTATTTTGACATGTAGACCAAACACAAGCTACCTGTTGCTCCTCTGAAACATGGAGCAACTAAGATGACTTTTCTACCTGAAGGTGTAACAAATAGTGATGGGTGAACCGAACCTGCACAATTCGGGTCCATACTGAATTTTGCAGTGTTCGGTATGCCGAACACGAACCCGAATTTTTTTCAAACTTCGGGCAAAGTTCGGGGTTGTGTTTGCCGTTTGGAGCTTTGATGTCACTGGCAGGTTGCTAAGGACACCAAGGTGATCACTTCCTGGATTCCATGGTGTTCTGCCTGACTGGCTCAGGCAATGCATAATAGTCCAAGGAAAAGAAATCAAACACACACGTGCTCTGCTAATCAGCAAACTTGTATTAAATAAACAAAAAAGGGTTACTCAAAACAGTTCTTAGTGTCCAAAAACAATGATAGTGCAAGGCTTACTTCAGCCGCATACAAAAACACAGGAAAAAACAAACAAAGACAACCTGGAATGAGCAAAGACGTTTCAGGAGTCCTTTTGAATCTTTGAAGCAAACAGCAAGTCACAGAGTTTTCACCTCCCACTTGTCTGAAAAAGCTGGGTTGAAAACTCCAACGGCACGGAACAGAAACTTCAGAGCAGGAACCACAAAATAATACAGATAAACAACCACAGTTTGCCTTGCGCCATTGTTCCCTTTTACACTTTTAGCCTTCATTAAGGGAACCACACCCAGCCCTCAGTATAAGAACCACACCCAGCCCAGGTGCTCCTATAATGACTTGTAATACTCCTTAAAGCGATCCCTTCTTTGCATAGCTCTTCAGCTATGCAGATCAATATATTGAGCTGCAGAAGAATCCAGAGACGAAAGACTGTCTGAGGGACTGTATGTCAAATCCCCTGGGCTGTCTGCTGACTCCTGCGTACCAGTGGCCTCGTCCTCCTGGCTGTCTGCCACATCTTCCTGGCTGCCAGCCAGGCTTTCGCATCCAGTGTGTGCCGCATCTCTCCCATCTGTGGGAGCAACGGCTGGCCCAGGCCCAAACACAACACATGGAATCCAGGAAGTGATCACCTTGGCGTCCTTAGCAACCTGCCGGTGACGTCAAAGCTCTGCCCCCGGAATCTCTTCGTGGGAGGGATTCCCCGTTCGGGTTCGAGTTCGGGTCCGGTTCGGGTTCGGCCGAATTTTGCGTAAAGTTTGTCCGAACTTGCCGAACCCGAACACCGTTGGGTTCATCCATCACTAGTAACAAATTTTCAGAAGCATCTTCAATATGGATTTCAAGGTTTGGTGTAAAGCTCGCGTGTTTTAATCTGCTTTTACAAAGGAATGTTTCATCATTGAATCAAATGGAACAACTGCTTTATTTCTGGATATGAGCAAAAAGAGTTCCACTTTTGTTTTTCCTTTCTCCTTTGGCAGGGGCTAAATTGAAGGTTGGCAACATCATCTCTCTTTTGAGGAACTGGAGCCATCTGTTTTTCTGGCTGATCTTCTGCACCAATTCAATGCAGCATGTCTTTGACTTCCTGTAAACATCACCAGCAGGGCGACTCAGAATCGAATATTATTATGACAATCTGCATCTATTCAAGTGGCAAAATTCCCATCGACGTGGCTGCCTTTTTGGATCATGGCTTTAGCTTGTTAATGTTCTATCCGATGCCCTGACATTCTATTTTTAATAAACCCAGAACTGTCAAAAAGTGAAGCAGGGACATAAAATGCAAAAGGTATACAGGGTTTTCATATGGGGAAATGGTGATGGGAGTAGTTAGCATATAAGTTCCTTCTTTCACTTTTCTGGGATGCCAGGAAGTTGGTTCAAGGAAGACCTCAACTAAGAAAGGAAACTGACATCTCCCCCAGACTTATTATATTTCATGTTTGATGTGTATGTGCTGTATAGTTTTTAATTATTGAGGTTTTTATATATTTTATTATTAGATTTGTTCCATTGTTATACTGTTTTTATTACTGTTGTGAGCCGCCCCGAGTCTTCGGAGAGGGGCGGCATACAAATCTAATAAATTGAATTGAATTGAATTGAAATAGGCTCTTAGAGATCTAGATTCAATTCCTAGATTCATGAATCATCATCTTCTTTTAATGACTCCATAATCTCCCACAATACTAGGATGAGGGGGCACATCCTAAAGCTCATGGGTAGGAAAGTGAGGACAAATAAAGGGAAATATATCTTCACCCAGAGGATTGTTGGTTTATGGAATTCACTTCCAGAAGAGGTCGTGACAGCTGTCAGCCTGGATAGCTTCAAGGCAGGATTAGGCAGGTTCATGGATGCCAAGTGTATCTGTGGTTATTGAAATGGATGTCCAAGTGCCGCCTCTATGTTGGTTGAGGCAGGCAGGATTCCCTTGGATACCATTTCTTGGGGGTCAGGGAAAGGGAGGGTTTTGCCTTCTCCTTCTGCTCAAGATCCCCATGGACAATTGTTGGGCCACTGTGTGACACAGAATGCTGGACTTGATGGGCTTTGGCTTGATTCAGCATGGCTCTTCTGATTCAGCATGGTTCTTATGTTCTTGTGGGGTGGAGTCTGGGCAATTGAATGGAGCTGAATGTTTACTGGCCGGATGCCCTTCCTGTTGCCAATGCAAAGTTACTTTCAGCAAATATATTCTTAACGTGCCCAGAGAGAGAAATTTGTGCTTCTATCTAGGATTAATCTCACAGCCTCCTGATTGTGAGGAGAGAGCTCCACCTCTAGGCCACATCTCAATTCTTAAATTTAGTCTAAATCAGTGTTTCTCAAATAATAATAATAATAGAAACATAGAAACATAGAAGTCTGACAGCAGAAAAAGACCTCATGGTCCATCTAGTCTGCCCTTATACTATTTTCTGTATTTTATCTTAGGATGGATATGTGTATCCCAGGCATGTTTAAATTCAGTTACTGTGGATTTATCTACCATGTCTGCTGGAAGTTTGTTCCAAGCATCTACTACTCTTTCAGTAAAATAATATTTTATCATGTTGCTTTTGATCTTTCCCCCAACTAACTTCAGATTGTGTCCCCTTGTTCTTGTGTTCACTTTCCTATTAAAAACACTTCCCTCCTGGACCTTATTTAACCCTTTAACATATTTAAATGTTTCGATCATGTCCCCCCCTTAAACTCTTTCCTTTTTTCTATCTCTAATAAATACATACGAATGAGAAGTTATACTATACAGTATTGAAAATTTTGTAAAAAGACATACAAGTATAAAATGTAATGACACAGGTTATGATCTGTGAAAATGTACAAGATTCATTTGGTTTTAATGTTTTTCTCTTCTGAAAATTAATAAATAAACTTGGGGGAAAATCTCTTCTTTTTTTTAAATAAAGATCTATGAATGAATGATCTGGTGAGCTGAAATGTTACCCTATGATGCTATAGCAAATAGAACTACCATTTCTGATATTTCCATAGACAACTAAACACAGACTTCGCAATGTTGCTTTGCCTTTCAAAGGTGATGCTGCACTTTGGATTACAGAAGAGTAAAGCGAGAAGATGACTTCTGCTTTCTTTGACAGCTTCTATTTGTCCACATAGCCAGGCAGCTGCATTTCAAAGAAACTGCAGAGGGAAGAGCCAGCTCACTTTAGGAATTGTAGAGGGAAAATGTGGGAGGACAGCAATGAGGACACACAAAATTTCTTGCCAATAAAAAACACCCCAAAGACCAGGAAGGAAACAGACTGTCCCGGGATGCTGGACAGGGTTACAAATATATTTCTGTAACCCTGACTATTGAAATAAATAAGTGCAGATGATCATGCATAACAGCTTAAGATGGATGCACAAAATGAATTTTTTTTTTTAGAGGAAAAGCCCCCTTTCACATATAAACTTCAGACCTGTTTCTCAAGGAAAAGTGACATTGTTTCCTACATTGGGGCCATAGAGAAGTCTTAGAGGATATTTCCTGTTCAACATGAATGGAAGATGTGAGTTCATAGAAGATTGGCTTAAGGCAGTGCTTCTCAATTATTTTCTGTTGTTATTATTTATTATTTATTTATTATTTATTATTTAGATTTGTATGCCGCCCCTCTCCGCAGACTCGGGGCGGCTCACAGCAGGATACAACAATTCATGACAAATCTAAATATAATTTAAAATATTTAAAAAAACCCCATTTACTAAGCAAACATACACACAAACATACCATGCATAAATTGTACATGCCCGGGGGAGGTGATTCAGTTCCCCCATGCCTGACGACAAAGGTGGGTTTTAAGGAGTTTACGAAAGGCAGGGAAAGTAGGGGCAGTTCTAATCTCCGGGGGGAGCTGGTTCCAGAGAGTCGGGGCCGCCACAGAGAAGGCTCTTCCCCTGGGGCCCGCCAACCGACATTGTTTAGTTGACGGGACCCGGAGAAGGCCCACTCTGTGGGACCTAATTGGTCGCTGGGATTCGTGCGGCAGAAGGCGGTCTCAGAGATATTCTGGTCCAGTGCCATGAAGGGCTTTAAAAGTCATAACCAACACTTTGAATTGTGACCGGAAATTGATTGGCAGCCTATTATTATTATTATTATTATTATTATTATTATTATTATTATTATTATTATATCTATCTATCTATCAATCAATCAATCAATCAATCAATATACCAGGGTAATCCAACATAAAGAACATATAGCCCCTCCCTGGTACAAAGCTGAAGGGATCAGATCTGGTGGCCTAGAGGTTCATTCTTTGTATTCTCTTTCAAAATTCTGTGTCTGCATAAAAAGATTCTAGTGATTTGGCCTATGATAAACATCAGGACTGCTTTATACTGATCAGCAACAGGGCAATTTGATTTGACAACCTTTACATATTGTGCAAATCCAATTCTTAGTGGTTTATAGTTCATTTGAGCCTACTCATGGGTTTGTGCACTAGCTATGCCAACATAGTTTGAGATCATTGGCACGGGATACAGGCTTTGTATTATTTCTTCTACATTTGTACATTCTATAAAGCAAATGTTCCTCACTTTGATTTCACCTTGTGGGAAGCCAAAAATGTTCTGATTATTTTCTGTCACTTTGCTAAATTCTGTACAAAAGATTGATAGCACTTTCCCTTCCTTCCTCTGTCCTTTTCTTTTAATCAGCAAAATCCCTTACAAAGAGACTGTGTGTTCTGTTTCTAGGTTTTCTTGGCACTGGCTGCATTCTTTGATAAGCCATTGGCTCCCTGGGAGCTTTCAGATTGCAAATACCGATCTGTAACTAACTTTTTTTTTTTGGGGGGGGGGGGGGGAAAGCTATTCTAACTGCCTTTCTTAGTTTGGCCACCAGAGGGAGCCTATTTCCACAGGAGTTGCAGCCACAAACGTTCCACCTTTCCAAAAAAACTTTTTAAAACTCCAAACAACTGGAACTTTTTTTTTGCAAAGCACAACAACACTTCAGCCTTTGGACCTGCATCTGGTTTAGCAGTGCATATTTTTTGCTTGGCTTCCCGTTCTTGTTGCCTCTCCATGTGTGGTGAATGCCCCAGCCACCAGGTTTGCTGGAGATGCTGAGGACCGGATTTTGAGAAAGCATCTGAAGTCCTTTGTCACAAAGGGTGGGGAGATCTACAGGCAACTCAACAGCACCTCCCCTTCACCTCCAATTGACTATGGAAGGGGCTGCTATATATGCCTAGCCAGTTTCCCCCCTTTCTTCTGGATTGGAAGAACCTGACAAAAGAAACACTGTTTTTCTTTCCTCTACCCTTCACCATGTCACCTGGCAGAAACTGAGAGGAATCAAGGAGTCAAGTTGCTTAAGCTGCCAAACAATCCTCCTTCAGGTGAGTAGCATATCTTACACCTTGTTATGGAATGGACTGAAGTGGTAATGCTAGTGTGATTTGGTTGGGGAGGCAGAAGGATGTTTTATTAAGGTCTTTCCCCTCTTGTGCATAATCATGCTACAAAGATTTATTTATTTTTATTTATTTATTTTGTCAAATAATTATAGGGTGGTAATTTGTACAAATAAAACATTAGATAACTAATGATAAAAAGTAACAAAAGAAGACAATAGGATAGGGACGGTAGGCACAGTGGTGCGCTTATGCACGCACCTTACAGACCTCTTAGAAAAGAGGAGAGGTCAATTGTAGATAGTCTAAGGTTAAAGGTTTTGGGGTTAGGAGTAGAAACCGCAGAATCAGGTAGTGCATTCCAGACGTTGATTATTCTGTTGCTGAAGTCGTATTTTTTGCAGTCAGGTTTGGAGCAGTTGACATTTAGTTTAAATCGATTTCGTGCTCGTGTGTTGTTGTGGTTGAAGGTGAAGTAGTCGTTAACAGGTAGGACATTTTGGTATATGATTTTATGAACTATAATTAAGTCAGAATGGAGACGACGGAGTTGTAAGTTGTCTAAACCAAGAATTTCAAGTCTGGCGGAGTAAGGTATTTTGTTGTGAGAAGAGGAGTGAAGGACTCTTCTTGTGAAATATTTCTGGACTCTCTCAATTGTGTTGATGTCAGATATGCAATGTGGGTTCCATACAGGTGAGCTGTATTCTAGGATTGGTCTGACAAATGTTTTGTAAGCTCTTGTTAGCAGTTCAAAATTACCAGAGAAGAAGCTGCGAAGGATTAGGTTAGCAACTCTTAAAGCCTTTTTGGCAATGTTGTTGCAGTGGGCTCTAGGACTTAGGTCATTGGATATGAGTACTCCAAGGTCTTTGACAGATTGAGGGTTATCAATAAGTTCCTCCAAGTTTACATCTAGTATTCTGATTCTTTTTACCAATGTGTAAGACAGAGCATTTACTGGTGGAGATTTGAAGTTGCCAGGTTTTAGACCATTCTGCTACGTGGTCAAGGTCTTTTTAAAGGGTAGCAGTATTGTCGGTGGTATTAAATAGTTTAAAAGATATTCTGGGCCTTCTAATATTTTTCCTCTCTTGTCGCCATCAGTTGGACCTTGACCTTGAGCTCACTCCAATTACTGAATGAGATGCTCTTAAACTATCCTTACCTTTTAATTCTGATGCCATTCTTCAAACACCCCCAAATTTGCTAGCCTTTTTTTTTTCATGCTTTCAAAATCAGGTGAATTATTTGTTTGTTTGGATTTCTAAGCCACCCTGACTCTGATTTGTGGCTGATTTGCGGTGATTGGAAACAGAGACAGTGAAAATAGGATTACCAGTAGGCAGTGCAATGGCAAAAATCAGGCCAATTCACTTTTTTGTCGGTTGAAGAAACAAGATGAGTCTTTCAGATCAGCTGTGGGGGAAAAAAAAGCCCTTAGTCACTTATTTCCAGCATAGCTCTGGATTGTCTCTCCTCCCCCTGTCAGCTATTCTTTCCCATCTGTTAAATGGGAATAACAACGCCAAACTTCATTTGTACAGGGCTGAAGTGGGAAGAAAGAGGACACTTTACATGTTGACACTGTCTTCTTTACCTAGGTATGCTGTCTAACTCTATTTTAATTCTCCCCTTCCTTTTCAATCAATCTCTGTTCCGTCTTAATAATCTTCCAGTGGGATGGATGAACAGAGCTTAACTGTATTCTTGGAAAATGGTGAATTAAAAAAGAAGAAAAAAATGCTGCCTTTTAAAATGACATTTTTTCCCTCCAGGATAGAATAGAATAGAATTTTATTGGACAAGTGTGATTGAACACACATGGAATTTGTCTTGGTGCATATGCTCTCAGCGTACATAAAAGAAAAAGATACATTAAAAAATACATTAAAAGATACATGAAAAAAATACATTAAAAAACATACAATGAAAAACAAAACCGATGGAATTTAAATACAGCCCAATATAAATTAAGTAAATACCCCTGTCTGGCTACATAACATAGATCCATCTATAGAAATCTCCAATGGGGCAGAAATAGGGCTGCGAGGAAGATTAAATGGCAGTGTCTCATTGTGATGGAGATGCTGACAACTGGAACTGGAGACCAACAGAGAGGGAAGAAATTAGACATGAAAAGGATTGTAGGTCTAAGAACATTCTTGGATGGATTGGGGTGTTTTAAGTATTAATATTACTTTTTAAAGAAAATAAATTGTAAACTCTAACAAGGAATTGGTTAGAGAATCTGGATTCCATTATGACTATGTCCAAAGCAATTGTAATATTTTTTAGAATGCAGTTATTAAATAATTAAATTTTCAATACTTTATGTTGGTTTGGGATTATTTCTGACATCCACCTATTATATTTGATACTACCTTCTGGTATGGACTAAAATGGAAAAAAATGTCATTCTGGATCAAATCAGCCAGAAGAGTCTTCACTTTTTATTTATTTTTATTTTATTTATTTTATTCTTTGTCCAATATACAGTACATATGAAAGAGAATAGACATTAAGTAATGTATATAAAGATAGGAAGTAAAGAAGAAAAGAAGTAGATAGGAAGAGAATATATATAAAGGAGAGAATATATAAGATAAAAGGGATAAGGAAAGACAATTGGACAGGGGATGATAGGCACATCAGTGCACTTATGTACGCCCCTTATGTTAAGAAATGGTTTATTTTAACCATAGTTTGTTAAATATACCATAATGACCTAGTGCTATTTGTTTAATTTGATTTATAAAGCTGTTGATCTCACTTTTGACTTTAGGCAGCTAGCAGTACTATACAATAAATAAAATAAATTCATAAACTACACAATAGAAAAATAGAAAATAAGAACAAACACACCGCAGTTGGTCATCCAGTAATTTCGCCTATTCATCCACATACCCAGGAGATGGGCTTTAAAGCAATCTCAGGGCTCTAGGTTTGGCATTAATCTAAGTTTTCAAAGCCTTAGGGAAGCCAACAAGGACAGGGCCGGTCCATTTCTCAGGGGGATGATGCTTCAAAGGATGGATGCCATACCAGAAAAGGTGAAATCTTCTGGGTCTACCAGTGGCACTTCCTAGCCAGTGGTACCCACAGCATACTCTTCACGCCAGATTGGGTTGGATGGTCAGAAATGTTTATTTATTTACAATTTTCAATAATCTCACTTCATGGATCACAAAAACCACCAGGCCACCTGTAGCTTTAAGAATAGCAATGAATGGTAAGGGACGTTTTTAATTATACTAGAACTTTTAAAGTTTTTTCCCCAGTCATATTAATTGGATTCCAGGTGTATTGTTATGTTTCTTGATATGTTGTGAGCCGCCCCGAATCCTTGGAGAGGGGTGGCATAATCCAATTATTATTATTAATAACAACAGCAGCAACAACAACAACAACAACAATAATAATAATAATAATAATAATAATAATAATAATAGCAAAAGGCTGCTTTGCTGGGATCGACAAACATAATTTGCCACTACATCATGCAGTCCTAGGTGCTTGGGAAGTGCCCGACTGGTGATGAAATACGAAATCCAGCATAGTGATCTCGTTTGCTGTGTTGTACTGACATAATAATAATAATAATAATAATAATAATAATAATAATTATTATTATTATTATTATTATTATTATTTAAAAAAATGAATGGTCCTAAGTCAAGGACAATCTGTATACTGTATTTGAATAAGTTTGACGTTCCTTTTACCATGGTGGCATGCTATATGGAACTAACCTCTATGGAGACAAACCACTGGACACCCAGGTTCAGAGCTATCTGCTAATAGAAGATCTCCACTATCTGAGACACAGCTGGCATTATCACAGCTGGAGTTCTTGAATTTGGGAAGAGATGTCCAGGTTAAGAAGAAAAACATTATGTCTCCTACATTGAAGCAACCTCATTGTACTGCAGATGAAAGAGATAGAAAGAGATATATAAATATAAAATAGTTTTCCATGATGGTTTGTCTTTGGGATTCCCCACAAGAAGCCTTTTAAAGAAAAGAAATAGTGATGAGGGCAAATTGGTGGACTAATGGCAAAAATAACATCTTTTAACCTGAGTGATCCTACCCTCAAAACTGAGATAGAATAGAATAGAATAACAGAGTTGGAAGGGACCTTAGAGGTTTTCTAGTCCAACCCCCTGTTGAGGCAGGAAACCCTACACCACCTAAGATGAATGATTATCCAATCTCTTCTTAAAAACTTCCACTGTTGGAGCATTCACAACTTCTAGAGGCAAGTTGTTCCACTGATTAATTGCTTAAGCTGCCAGGAAATTTCTCCTTAGTTCTAGGTTGCTTCTCTCCTTCATTAATTTCCACCCATTGCTTCTTGTCCTGCCCTCAGATGCTTTAGAGCAGTGTTTTTCAAACTCTTTAATGCCGCGACCCCTTAATGCAGTTCCTCATGTTGTGGTGACCCCCAACCATAAGTCTAGCACCAATTCTCCCAACAGAGCTTTACGCTGATTGTCAGGAAGGACACCCCCACTGTAAACACCTGATTTGTCAGATTATAAAAATATGTTCCAAGGTGCCAGAATAGAAGCTTTAGTTCCTAACACCATGGGAAATTTGTCTTTTCCCAGGGTCTTAGGTGACCCCTGTGAAATGATTGTTCGACCCACAAAAGGGTCCCGACCCCCAGGTTGAGAACCACTGCTTTAGAGACTAGCTTCACTCCCTAAAATAGCTTGACTCCCTGAGTCAAACTATTGGTGGCATATAAAGCCTTGACTGATGTTTAGTATATCTCCGGGACCGCCTTCTGCCACATGAATCCCAGCGACTGGTTAGATCCCACAGAGTTGGCCTTCTCCGGGTCCCGTCGACTAAGCAATGTCATTTGGCGGGACCCAGGAGAAGAGCCTTCTCTGTGGCGGCCCCGATCCTCTGGAACCAGCTCCCCCAGATATCAGAGTTGCCCCCACCCTCCTTGCCTTTCGCAAGCTCCTTAAAACCCACCTCTGTCGTCAGGCATGGGGGAATTGAAATTTCCCTACCCCCTAGGCTTATAGAATTTATACATGGTATGCTTGTTTGTATGATTGGTCTCTTAAATTGGGGGTTTTTTAGATTGTCTTTTAATATTAGATTTGTTTACATTGTCTTTTTATATTGTTGTTAGCCACCCCGAGTCTTCGGAGAGGGGTGGCATACAAATCTAATAAATGATAATGATAATGAAAGTCACCAAATCCTGTTTGTAAAGGCAAATCTTCGCCCTGAATGTCTATATTCTCAGTCACATGGTCTCATTCAAGAAGTGAAATGTCTTTGAGGAAATAGAAAGTCCAGTTGCCTTTTGAAAATAACACCACTGGGACTTTGCACTACATGCAATTTCACGACCGTAGTAGAGCACATAACAGGCATATTAAAGTAGTTTCAACTTCTTCAGTAAACCTGGCAGAGTTTCCATTAGCAGACAATTGGCGTGGACGTATAGTCCGTGCTGCATAAAACCTCTGCAGTAATCTGGATAACCACATTAAACATCCACCAGGCAAAGCATAATAAGCGTCCCAGAAATCTTCCACGTGATTTGAAATTTGAAGTGTGGTTTTTGCAATGCCTGCTCTCTTCCTCTTGATCAAAGTGACAGGCTCCCTCCTCCTGCCCCGGCTGTTTTACTGTGGGTGCATTTGCAAAGCACAATTAATTTGAATCATTGTTCTGGCTTTGCATGGTACACCAAACCACCAATTAAATTCAAGTAAATTAATAGCAATAGCATTTAGACTTACCGTATTTTTCAGAGTATAAGATGCACCGGAGTATAAGATGCACCTTAGTTTTGGGGAGGAAAATAAGGAAAAGGATCTTCTTCCCAGGTATTCATCCAGCTAGCATCCTTAGTCTGGTCAGTTTCAGTACATTATATTATCCCCCAGTTAGGGCTTACAAAAACTTTATTCTGAGAGAGTAACAACGAAAGAGCTTGCAAGCCAGTAAGAGCTGGAAACATCAATAGCACCTGGAAAGAAACATTCAGAGCAAGTAGTGCAATGCAAAAAAAACCTGCGAAGGCTTAGGGCTTGGAAAACATTTTTTTTCGCATAGAGAAATAAGAGCTTGCAAGGCGGTAAGAGCTGGGAACATTGTTAGTACCTGATTAGGGCTGGAAAGAAACATTTGGAGCAAGTAAAGCAATGAAAAAAAAAACCCTACAAAGAAAGGGCTTGGGAAACATTCTTTGCAGTGAGTAACAATGAAAGAGCTTGCAAGCCAGTAAGAGCTGGGAACATCAATAGCACCTGGAAAGAAACATTCAGAGCAAGTAGAGCAATGGAAAAAACCCTGCAAAGACTTAGGGCTTATAAAACATTCTTTGCAGAGATAAATAATAAAAGAGCCTGCAAGGTAAGAGTGGGAAGATCGTTAGCAGCTAGTTATGGCTGAAAAAAAAAGCTGCATTCAGAGTATAACATGCACCCAAATTATCAGCCTCTTTTAGGGAAGAAAAAGTTGCATCTTATGCTCTGAAAAATATGGTATATACCGCTTCACAGTGCTTTACAGTCCTCTCTAAGCAGTTTACAGATAGTAAGCATATTGCCCCCAACAATTTGGGTCCTCATTTTAGCAACCTTGGAAGGATGGAGTCAACCTTGACTTAACCAAAGAAGCTCACAATTACTACCCAGAGGTAGGCATGGGTTTTCCATAATTGGGGTAGTAAAGCAAAGGAAAGGAATCTTAATACACCCCCCACTTTAAGTAAGAAGTAAAGTGATAGCACACTAACCAGAAGCAGTAAAGGTAAGTTATCATCATTAAGCCGCCAGATTGTCAGACTTGAATGTGGGCTGACATTAAAAGAAGGGTGGGACTAAAGGAAAGTAGCAAAGTGGCGGTGGAATAAAACAAGAGGAAAGGTGCAAGAGACAGATTTGGCAGCTCTTTATTAAACGTTGCCAGGTGAGCCAGGTGACAACCTGATCAATGTTAACTCCTTATGCCAAACCCCATACATCAAAATGTGACATTTCCAAACTCAAGAATTTTGTTATTGGATGAGACTAAAAAGTCCACTCCGGGACTGCCTTCTGCCACATGAATGCCAGCAACCAGTTAGGTCCCACAGAGTCGGCCTTCTCCAGGTCCCGTCAACTAGACAATGTCGTTTGGTGTGACCTAGGGGAAGAGCCTTCTCTGTGGGGGCCCCAGCCCTCTGGAATCAACTCCCCCGGGGGATTTGCACTGGCCCCACCCTCCTCGCGTTCTGTAAACATTTAAAGACCTATCTATGCCGCCAGGCTTGAGGCATTAGACCTTAGCCCCCTGGCTGACAAGTGTAGTAAGTCTTGCTGTGTGAATGGGAATGAATGATTTTAATTGTTATTAGAATTTTAAAAGTTTTTTAGCTGTATTCATAGTTCCCTCTAAGCTGAGCAGTGAGCAATCGCTCACTTAAAAATCATCATCAACTCAGAGTTTTTCAAACCTGCCCAGAAGCCGAGAGGGAAAGAGTGAGAGGGAAGGAGAGAGAGAGGAAGAGAAGAAGAGAGAGAAACAGATAGAAAAAAGAAAGGAAGGAAAAGAGAAAGAAAAAGAATGGGAGTAAGGAAGAGAGAAAGAAAATCAAAATCTAGTTTGAAACTAGCTCAACTATTTAAGTGGCATTTTGATATTGATAGAGTTGCCCTATTATGAGCTCACTGTTATAGACACACAGTACAGTATTTTATTTTGAAATTCTCTGAGGCAAAACAGGGTGGGTTTTTTATTTGTTTGTTTGTTTGTTTGTTTGTTTGTTTATTTATTTATCTATCTATCTATCTATCTATCTATCTATCTATCTATCTATCTATCTATCTATCTATCTATCTATTTATTTATTATTTCTGTGCCGCCCAGTTCCAAAGGGACTGCCGCTCAGACACTATACTTTTGCGCCCACCCCCCAAAAAAATTAGAGGGAACACTGGCTGTATTAATTGGATTTTTCAGATATGTGTATTGTACATTGTTTTGACATGTTGTGAGCCACCCCAAGTCCTCAGAGAGGGGCATTCAAATCCAACCAACCAACCAACCAACCAATCAATCAATCAATCAATCAATCAATCAATCAATCAATCAATCTGACCCTGCATTTTCTTTTTCCAACTATAGTGTGTATATGGGGGGGGGGGATATCAGAAAGTAGGCAGCATTTAACATTTGTGAGATTTATCTTTTGTGTTCGTTTGAACATCATCTTGTTCATGGTGTTGGGGTGGGGAGGGAGGAACTCAATTTTTGGTGATTTCTTTGCTTCCGTGTATAATCAGAAGCAAAAAAAAAGACCAAAAATTGGTGAATCTTGCGTGCACAAATGTCTTCACATGAGATTTTGTTTTCTGCACATGCACAGAAGCTGAATCTCATGTGTGCAGTGTTGTAACTGTTGTATGGTTTGATATGTATTCACACAAGAGCACACAACAGATTCAAACTTAATATTAATTAAATTAATGTTAACCGCTCCAAACATGACTGTAAAAAATACGACTTTAGCAATCGAGTTGTCGAAGCGTGGAACTCATTACCGGACTCCTTAGTGTCATCCCCTAACTAACTCCCAACATTTTACCCTTAGACTGTCCATGGTTGACCTCTCCAGATTCCTAAGAGGTCAGCAAGAGGCGTGCATAAGCGCACTAGCGTGCCTTCCGTCCCCTGTCCTATTGTCTCTCCTAAATTTCTTTATATATCTTTCTCTCTAATCCTATATCTTTTCCTCTACTCTTTCATTGATTTATTTTATTCCTATATCTTTTCTGAAATTGGCTGTCAATCAGTGTTGCTTCCTAAGTGGACAGTTTGATTTCACAGAAGTTTGATTTTCTTTGAGTTATATTCTGTTGTTTATGTGTTCCCTTTATTTTTTTGATCAGTGTATATAATCTAAAGATCTATTGATCTTCACCAGTTTCTCAATGGATTCTTCTATGTGCCTTGCACAGGATGGAGAATAAAGCCATGTATCTGCACACTTTGGGTGAAAGAGAGAATGGATCCATCCTTGAAGAGCCATTTGATGGGAAGAACCTCTCAAAGTTGAACCTCTGTGATGAAGGTAAGTCCCAGGATGCGGTTCGGAGATTCAAGGAGTTTTATGTCAAGAATCAAAAGTAGCCTGTTGATGTATAGACCAGGAGTGCTAATTTATGCAAATTCTCATATGGATACTCTTGAATTGCACCACTCGAACCAATTCCTGATTGAAAATTGCAAATCCCTGCTTTCTCAAATTTCCAGCCCTGTTCTCAGCTCAGAAAAAATATAGTTCATCATGCAATGTGTAATTGGGGAGATAAATTACATTTATAAATCACATTTATAAATCTCACCCTGACAAGACAGACTGACTGTGGGTTTTGCCTCCCAGATACAGTACCATCTCTCTGTCCATTAACCTGGGGGGGGATCTTTATCCTCCTCAGAGAGGGTCCGCAACTTGGGAGTCCTCCTTGACCCACAGCTGAGTCTTGAACTACATCTCTCAGCTTGGCGAGGCAGGCGTTTGCACAGGCCCACCTGATGTACTAGTTGCAGCCATATTTGGACAGGGAGTCTCTTCTTCCAGTCACTCACGCCATCATCATCTTACGGCTCGATTACTGCAATGCTGTCCACATGGGGCTACCTTTAAAGAACATTTTGGAGACTGCAGTTAGTCTGAAACGCAGACACACAAGCAGTCATAGGCCTATCGAGGCATAGCCATGTTTCACCAGCATTCCGCGAGCTGCATTGGCTACCAATTGGTCTCTGGATGCAATTTAAAATTGGTTATTACCAACAAAGTCCTACATGGCCTAGGACCAGATTACTTACAGGCAGTGATGGGCTACCAAAATTTTTACTATCACACTGTGGGCATGGCTTATTATTATTATTATTATTATTATTATTATTATTATTATTATTTATTAGATTTGTATGCCGCCCCTCTCCGTAGATTCGGGGCGGCTCACAACACGATAAAACAGTTCATAACAAATCTAATAATTTACAATTTAAAATATTTTAAAAACCCCATTATTAAGCAGACATACATACAAAGATACCATACATAAATTGTATAGGCCTGGGGGAGATATTTCAATTCCCCCATGCCTGACGACAAAGGTGGGTTTTGAGGAGTTTACGAAAGGCAAGGAGGGTAGGGGCAGTTCTAATCTCTGGGGGGAGCTGGTTCCAGAGAGTTGGGGCCGCCACAGAGAAGGCTCTTCCCCTGGGGCCCGCCAACCAACATTGTTTAGTTGATGGGACCCAGAGAAGGCCTACTCTGTGGGACCTAATCGGTCGCTGGGATTCGTGCAGCATTTTGTTTCAACATCTTTCAGTGCAAATTGCGTGCTCTGGGGTGGAGCTCCAAATTTTGAGACCGGAACTGCTTTCCTGACCGTTACTGTAGGAGCCCATCACTGCTTACAGGACCGCATAATGCCTCAGTATCATAGAGACTGTTTAGAGTCCACAGCAATGTCATCTGGCGGGGCCTAGGAGAAAGGCTTTCTCTGTGGTGGCTCTGACTCTTTGGACTCAGTTCCCCCCAGAGATTTGGACATCACCACCCAGATCCAAACAAATAAATATTAAAATGCATTTTGGGGCAAATTGAAAACACAGGACAAAAAAGCGGCTTCATGAATTGAACATGTACGTTGTGACATAATACAAAACCAGGCTGAGCAATGTGTGAACAAGTTCAGACCCATCGGAGCTTGGTCCTCAAGTGTAACCCAATAGAGGCCTATTTTGAAGTAACAGTGAAAGTGGTAGATCGGGAGTGTCAAACTCAAATCCATTGAGGGCCGCATCGGGGCTGTGGTTGACCTCAGAGGGCTGGACAGGCATGGCTGACGGGGTGAGTGGGTGTGGCCAATTGGGTGGGTGTGGACTGCTTAACGCCACTCCCCAAACTGTTACCATGTTTCCTCTTCACCCTGAGTAGACCAGGCTGAAACCATGCTAGCCCGATGTTTCCTCTTTGCATTCGGTAGACTGGACCAAAGTGATGCAGGCCAGCCCCTTACATTTTCCAGGACAGCCCACAGGCTGGATTCAACCACATCGCAGGCTGGATTTGGCCCGTGGGCCAGTATCGGGTTCCTACCTGTACTGATGAGGACACCACATTGGTAGTAAAATTGCAGCTGTGCGTGCAGCTTGGGCTCTTTGGCATGCGTGCATGTGCATCCCAGAAAGATTTTGCGCATGCACATGCGCAGGAAGCAAAATCTCATGAGGGGACATGTGTGCATGCAAGATTTTGGCAATTTTTTGCTTCCGTGCATGCGCAGAAGCAAAAAACCACCGAAATCTCACTGCGCATGCGCAGAAGCAAAATCTCACTGTGATGTTTGCACTTGCATGCCGGAGACACGAAGCTGCACACGCAGCGCACTTGTAGCAGCAGTAGTGGCAACCCCCACCTGCCGTGGGCCTTGTGTTTAATCCTGTGGTAGATGAATGTACTGTGGGATCTTATAATCTGAGCGCTATATCTAGACCGGTCTTCTCATATAATTGCTGTTCTGGTTTCTGGTAGAAGTTTAGTCATTACAAATAACTCTCATTAAATGCATCATTTCATGAATAAAGCAACTCCGTTTATTTCTCTGCTCTCCTGTACTTCAATACATTCCAGACATCTCTCGGTCCATTATCTCTCTCTTAGCCGCATTTCTCACATTCCTCTTCCTGCTTCACTTAGACAAGATTTATTTCCTAATTACATAGCTTTAAAAAAGACAGCAGCACTGACTAAATACAATACAAAATACTTTGGCTTACTTTAGCGTGGCGAAAACCCCTCCATATTTCTTTCCAGCAACGTTGAAACTCCACCCTTCTTCTCCACTGACCCCCTGATGTGCCAAATACATCACTGCAGTATTTAACCCATTCCTCTCCTTAATATCTTCTTCCAGACCTCTGTTCTCTACGTTTTTGAACCCTTCTGAATTTAGGGTTAACCCAGCGAGCGTCTGATTCTCCCTCGCTAGATCCTGAACTCATAGCCCCATCCTGTGGCTGGCCTCCCACCTGTTCTACTACCTGTAACCCCGGGGCCCCCACTACTTCATAAATACTATCTGAATCCAGGTCCTCAATATCTTCATCATCCTCCAACTGATCAGGAGTATGTACAACAATTGCCGAGGCAGATGACACATATTCCAGCATAAATGGAGGATGCTAGGTCACTGTGAGTCAGACATTAGTTCGTGTTGTTCAATATTTTCCATACGAAGTCTGAATTTTGATTCACTAAAAATTAATTATTTTGGCATTGGATTGAGGTGTTTTTATTTGACCAAGCATTTTCACGACTGTATTTTTTGGGCTAGTTTGCAGTTTTCATTGCTTGCAGTCTCTTGTTTTTGTATTTCTTTCTAGTTTTATAGTACGGTATGTATGAATTTGGATACCAGGATATACTATTATGAAATGTCGGTAAAGAAACATTAAGGAATCCCAGGAACTGAACATAAGGCATGTAGCATACAAATCTAATTAATTTAATATTGGAGTACAACCCTTCCCTACAGCACAGATATACATATTTTCCCTTGTACAAGGAGGTTTGAATGGCCATTGTGCAAATTTGCCTTTAGCACACAACTCACCATGTAACGAGCTTTTTTTAAAAAAGAAACTTCTTGTTAAGCAGCACAGATTTCCATCATTGTACCAATGAGTGAGACTCAGTTTCCCATCGCTCATTTGAGATTTAGTCTCATCATTAGATGCTCTCAAAAGAGATTGCACAGCCAGCTTGCCTTCAGAAATCATGGCCCCCCCATCACTGGAGGTTTTAAAGAAGAGACTGGACAGTCACTTTTTCTGAAATGGTATAGGTGAATACTGTGGAATACTGTGTTCAGTTCTGGAGACCTCACTACAAAAAGATATTGACAAAAATTGAACGGGTCCAAAGACGGGCTACA
Organism: Erythrolamprus reginae; assembly: GCF_031021105.1. Classification (NCBI taxonomy): domain Eukaryota; kingdom Metazoa; phylum Chordata; class Lepidosauria; order Squamata; family Dipsadidae; genus Erythrolamprus; species Erythrolamprus reginae. The sequence goes on along the minus strand of NC_091950.1, from coordinate 391,894,217 downwards.
AGAATGGTGGAAGGTCTTAAGCATAAAACGTATCAGGAAAGACTTAATGAATCCAATCTGTATAGTCTGGAGGACAGAAGGGAAAGGGGGGACATGATCGAAACATTTAAATATGTTAAAGGGTTAAATAAGGTTCAGGAGGGAAGTGTTTTTAATAGGAAAGTGAACACAAGAACAAGGGGACACAATCTGAAGTTAGTTGGGGGAAAGATCAAATGCAACGTGAGGAAATATTATTTCACTGAAAGAGTAGTAGATCCTTGGAACAAACTTCCAGCAGACGTGGTTGGTAAATCCACAGTAACTGAATTTAAACATGCCTGGGATAAACATATATCCATCCTAAGATAAAATACAGGAAATAGTATAAGGGCAGACTAGATGGACCATGAGGTCTTTTTCTGCCGTCAGTCTTCTATGTTTCTATAGGTCAGTGATTGCAAACCTTTGGCATGAGTGTCACAGGTGGCACACGGAGCCATATCTGCTGGCACACAAGCCGTTGCCCTAACTCAGCTCCAACATGCATGTGTGTGCCGACTGATTTTTCACTTGCACAGAGGTTCTGGGAGGGTGTTTTTGGCTTCCAGAGAGCCTCCAGGGGGATGGGGACCCTCCCCCAGCTCCAGGGAAGCCCTTGGAGACTGGGGAGGGTGAAACACAAGCCTACTGGGCCGACCAGAAGTTGGGAAACAGGACATTTCTGGCCTCTGGGAGGCGGGGGAAGCTGTTTTTGCCCTCCCCAGGCAATGAATTATGGGTGTGAACACTCGTGCATGCACGGTAGTACGTGCCCATGCTCTTTTGGCACCTGACGGAAAAAAAAGGTTTGCGATCATTGGTATAGGTACTCCTGCCTGGGCAGGGGGCTGGGCTAGGAGATCTCCAAGGTCTTCTCTTCTCTTCTCTTCTCTTCTCTTCTCTTCTCTTCTCTTCTCTTCTCTACTCTACTCTACTCTACTCTACTCTACTCTACTCTACTCTACTCTACTCTACTCTACTCTACTCTATTCTATTCTATTCCCTTCCATTTTAATAATTTCTAAGCCATCTATTTTTCAAGAAACCGAGAACAAACTTAAGTCAAGCAAGGTGCAGCCAATTTTTCAGTCATTGGAGTCCTATAATCAACTTTAATATATTCAGGTCACTTGCTGGATTTTCTTGGGGTTCTAATCCATAATGGATTTAGACAAATCACATTTTAGCCCCACGTGTGAATCGGTTACTAAATTAGATGACTGGAATACATCACTCAAAGATCATGGCTACTTCCTAAAACAAGTAAAACTAATTTCCACGTGCAGGGAATTTTGAATTTAGCTGTTCCTCAAGAATTTGTCGTTTGGCGGGACCCAGGAGAAGAGCCTTCTCTGTGGTGGCCCTGACCCTCTGGAACCAGTTCCCCCCGGAGATTAGAACTGCCCCCACCCTCCTTGCCTTTCGTAAAGTTCTTAAGACCCATCTCTGCCATCAGGCATGGGGGAACTGAGACATCTCCCCCGGGCCTATACAGTTTATACATGGTATGTTTGTGTGTATGTTTGCTTTTAATAATGGGGTTTTTAGCGTTTTTTTAATTATTAGATTTGTTCTTACATTGTTCTTGTTATTGTTGTGAGCTGCCCCGAGTCTACGGAGAGGGGCGGCATACAAATCTAATAAATAATAATAAAAAATAATAAATTTGAGCAATAAATAAAGTAGGGAATAATTAGAACACCTTCAAAGGGTATCACTTCTCATCAACGAAGTGTGAGGGAAATTGCGTGGAGTGTCCAAACTGCAGGTCTTGTATTTGGTAGCTCTGACCTACAGCATGTGGACTTCTTTAGCTTGAGACCAAGACAATTGAGCTACTTTTAGCTCAAAAGTACTTTTAGAGTGATGTACTGTCTGTTGGCACATTCTAGTGTGGACTCTGGAAAGTACCACTTTAACACAAGCATTTTACCACAACTGAAAATCATCACACACGTTAAGGTTTGTCTTGCTAATAACACTTTAAAACAATTTTTCTAATTGTGGTTTTTCTGAAAAATAAAAACCAGAAACTTGACATTCCCTTAATCTTGGTTAGAGCTGTTCAAAAGTTTTAATTGGCGACATTTTGAGATAGAGAAGTGGCTTAAACATTTTTGTGATGCGAAAACACTGAATTTTTTTAAAATAAGTACGACATTTTTTGCTGTGATCCTAGCCAATTACAGTTCCTACAGTCTGTACAGCGCACCCCTATGCCACGTAGTCTACCAGATTTGGCTCTGAAGTGACTTTAATTATAAGGAAAGCCAGGGCTTTGGCAGTGTAAATTAGGAACGAGGAGAAAAATAGGCTGATGTAAGAACAAATAGCCTGCTTCAGTAATAGACAATCTTTTTCCTTATTGTGTTTTTATTGGAACATATTACGCAATTAAAAATGATGGTTATCGAGTGAAGTTCAAAGTCCTACATGATTCAGTGACTGTTTCCAGAATCTGGAATTCCTTGTCCAGCATGCTGATCTGATGATTTCCCATCAAGAGGCAAAGACATGAAAAACATTGACTGATGTGCATTTGTGGGCCCAGGACAATTCATGAAGGCCACACAGCCAGCTGAGAGGTCAAACTTCCCTTTAATGCTCCAAATGTCCTTCAAACACTCCTACGTTCTCGGCGAGTCCCAGAGCAAAGTGCCTGTTCTGCTTTGGGCCTGCCAGATTGGAACAAAGAAGACCCCACGAGCAAAGGATTCAATTCAAACACTTTTATATAGTTAAAGATGCTTTGTACAGATGGGCAGATTTATCAGTTCATGTTGGCAGAGGCCCTGCTCAAATTGGCCAAGTGATAATAATCAGCCAGCAGCTGAGAGGCAGAGCTAAATTAGCACATTCTTTCTTGAGATAAGGTCTATAAATCACACACATACTCTTACGGACCTCCAGGTTTCTTTTCTTTCTCATTCATCGGCATCTCTGCATGACTCTTAAAAGAGCCACAGCAGTTCCTCAGCATGGCAGTTCTGGAACTCCAGATCTAAGTCCTCCACCATGAGGAACATTGAAACTCCACAACTCTTTACCCAGAAACTCTCCCTTATATACAGACTGGGCGTGGCCAACTGTTTCCTAGAGCTATAACTGACTTGACTTTCTTTTATAGATTCACTTTCTGAACTTTTCCCCATAAAGATATTCCTGTCTGCTTCTTGACCTTCTGACCTGGGCATCTAACAGGGGCCCCTGATCCCCAATGTCTCCCTCCTCCTCAAACTCAGACATTACCATCCTCAGGGTTTCTGCAGTCTCTGGAGGTTCCTCAGGTTCCAACTCTCCCTCACTCTCACTCTCTGATTCAGTAGTCAAGAACACTGGCCTAGGGTACCAAGATGGACCCGGTTCATCCTCCTCAGAATCTGTAACTAACTGACCCAGTTGTGGACCACTCACAACAGCACCCATGCACACATATGACAGCATCTTGCTGCACACAATCCAGCAAAGCAAAGGAACAAGGAAATGAGTCCATGAAGCAAGGAACAAATAATGAGTCCACGAAGCAAGGAAGAAGCACTGACAAACCTCCTCCAGTGTCTCCTTAAATCTCAGTCCCCAGGTGTGCCTTGTGAAGAGGGGTGAGGAACTCTCTTCTCAAGTTGTTAGGTTGGCCTGTGCTGTTACTGCCTTCTCTCCACTCTCCATGCTCAGGGATCAGGAAGGGGTGGTCCTTGCTCATTGTCTGAGTGCCATCGCTTCTCATTTACACTGCTTGCCCTCTCTTGGTAACCCTATCCCCATTCCTCCTCCTAACAAGCTGTCCCAGTCCTGAGGGCCCTGGGCTGCTTTGTCCTGCTCCTCCTCACATTCCTCTGAAGCCAATGAAGATGCCCCCTCAATCTCCATCTGCTCCATCTCCGGCATGTCCTCCTCCACAGAGTTAGGCTCTGATGGGGGCATGGCACTTTGGTTTTCCTGGTTGTTTTAAACTGAACTTGACAGCTTTCATTTTAAGTGTTAGATTATGTTGGTACCACTATTGCTATCTGTTCTATCCCGGGTCCACGTAGCTTGACAACAAAGGAGGAATCCACGGGATGATATTTCAAATCAGTCTTTTTATACATAAAGTCTCATTTTTACAAGCTAACGTCATGCATATGAGATACTCTTGGCAGTTTCTGAGTGAGGGTAATTAAGATATATCAGTTCCATGGCTAGGCTGCTGCCAAAGATCAAAGCTGCTTGCATTCCTTCATGAGATAAGGATTCTCAAGTTTCACAGACTTACTATTACAGCTTTCCAGCATTTCAGCAGACAAGGCACATTTTCTCCAAGGATTTTTAGCAGCGAAATAACAGGTGGCTAGCGTAATCTGGCTGAGACCTCAAATCATCATCTGACTCCATTGCAAAATGTTGTAACTCCACTCCGAATTACCCGTACGCCACCCATAAATACCTATAGGAAGTGGTCAACAATCCCTAGAGTTAACAAACTACAGACTACTACCTTTCCCCATACAAGTGTTATTGTCTTTTTCTTAATCTTCTAAAGCGGGCATCTAGCAAAGGCTCATAGTCTTCCTCCTCCTCCTCCTCCTCTAAGTCAGACTCTACTGTCATTGGCATATCTGCCACCCCTGGTGGTCCTTCAGTTACAATCCAGATCTATCTCTCCCTCACTCTCACTCTCTGCATCAGCTGGCAACACCACTGGCCCAGGGTACCAAGATGGGCCTGGCTCATCCTCCTCAGAACCTATCATGACCAGAGGTGGACAAGGAGCACTCACAACACTATCTAAGTACTATTTGATGAAACAACATGATATATTTAAAAAAACCATTAAAATTATTATTATTATTATTATTATTATTATTATTATTATTATTATTATTATTAATTAGATTTGTATGCCGCCCCTCTCCGCAGACTTGGGGTGGCTCACAGCAATGATAAAAACAATATACAGTAACAAATCTAATATTAAAGTTTAAAATAACAATTTTACATTAAAAAGCCTAAAGCCCCCCCAATATATAAAAAAGCATACACACAAACACATCATACATACAGCTACATAGGCAAAGGGGGGGATGTCTCAGTTCCCCCATGCCTGACGACAGAGGTGGGTTTTAAGAAGTTTACGAAAGGCAAGGAGGGTGGGGGCAGTCCTGATCCCTGGGGGGAGCTGGTTCCAGAGGGTTGGGGCCACCACAGAGAAGGCTCTTCCCCTGGGTCCCGCCAGATGACATTGTTTAGTCGACGGGACACGGAGAAGGCCAACTCTGTGGGACCTAACTGGCCACTGGGATTTGTGCGGCAGAAGGCGGTCCCGGAGATATTCTGCTCCGATGCCATGAAGGGCTTTATAGGTCATTATCTGACTTTTAGTATTATTTCTTTGCAGATTGCAGATTATGCTCGGTTATGTCCATAAACCAGACCCAATCATCTCTCTAGAAAATATCCAGACAGGTTGCCAAGTTGCTTCCGATCCTGGATCATCCAACACAGTAACTATGAAAGGCTTTGCCATATGTTTTGATGGTTTGTTGGATATAGCTAACAATAAATAAGAAGTCCAATTCCTCTTTACTTTCCACTGGAAAATTAGGTTAGGTGTGCTGTATTTGTTCTCTTAATCTTCATTTCTTCACTGGGCCTCTATGGAAGGAGAGAAAGGGATAAGTTTGGGGTGTGGGTGAAAAAAAGAAGTCACATGTGCCACTAAAGTCGGCCTTCTCCGGGTCCCGTCAACTAAACAATGTTGGTTGGCGGGCCCCAGGGGAAGAGCCTTCTCTGTGGAACCAGCTCCCGACTCTCTGGAACCAGCTCCCCCCAGAGATTAGAACTGCCCCTACCCTCCTGGCCTTTCGTAAACTCCTCAAAACCCATCTTTGTCGTCAGGCATGGGGGAACTGAGATATCTCCCCCGGGCCTGTATAATTTATGTATGGTATGTTTGTAGGTATGTTTGCTTAAAAATGGTTTTTTTTTAACTATTTTAAATTTTAAATTGTATATTATGAGATTTGTTATGAATTGTTTTATTGTGTTGTGAGCCGCCCCGAGTCCACGGAAAGGGGCGGCATACAAATCTAATAAATAAATAAATAAAATAAATAAATAAATAAAGTACAAGTGCACTAGAGTGCCTTCCGTCCCCTGTCCTATTGCTCTCCTATATCTCCTATACCTTTCTTCTATGCCTGTATCTCTTCTTCTATTCTTTCATTGATATGTTCTGTTACTATATCTTCTCTTCTATTCTTTCATAGATATATTTTACTATGAGTATCTCCTCTATAACCTTCATCATGTATTTTACTATGTGTATATACCCACTAAAACCCTCATTGTGTATTGGACAAAATAAATAAATAAAATAAATAAATAAATAAATAAATTGAATGTGGGTCGGTGTGGTTTGAATAGCACCACTATATCCATATCTGGTTATATATTCAGGTTTGGATTTGAAAGGATACTGGGCAAATGAGAGATTTTTTTTCCTCACCGAGATCATATATCCATGTTGAAATTTATATAAGAGACCACCTAGGGTCTGCTTCTGTTCCAGAATGGGAACGATAGATTCCAATTTCCATCATGTTCCCTAAGGGCCTGGTATAAGTATTAATATCAGAAAAACAGATTGTAATTTTCCTCATTATGAAATCTTAGCTCCATCTGTTTGGCCAGCGACAAGACGAAGGCCACAAGTTGACAATAAAACTATGCCAGTAATTAAAGACATATTGAATCAGAGAAGAGCGAGGCAAGGATGTTATATCACAGCTTAATCACTCCTTAAGATTTTTCTCCAGAGACACAATGTGGATATTAAAAAGAATTATCTTAGTGATTTATTATAGTATTTTGTAATGAGCTATGAGTAACTTGTTTTTTAATTCTCTGGGATATGCAAGTATGTGAAAACATAGCTCGGTTCAGGGTATTAGGTCAGTTTGAAGCTGTCATTTACCATTAGTTTATGAATTCTAATTATGGTTTAGTATGAAGAAAGGGGCAACTTGGGGATATATATAAAAAAAGGCAGGATACTGGCTGAAACTGCACCGTTGAAGCAATTTGCCCTTTTTACATGTGTACCATCCAAAATGGAATTGAACTTTAATTTTCACTTTTTGATATCCACCGCAGCCATCACGATGAAGGAGAATGGGGAATATACTTTATTTTCAGTTACCTAATTTATTTTGGTTTTGGGGAAGATGGCTGTTCTTCCCAAACTGCTACCAAACCACAGATACACATAGTGTAACTAAGTATGGGGGGAAGAAGGAGGAGGGCCAATGGCCAAAGAAGCCATGCAGACTTTGCTAATTTACAAAACTTGTTAAGGAGTGTGCAGAGTGATCCCTGAGTTATCAAGGATGTACATGCACAAGGAAACCTAGAATCCTAGCAGATATCCAGGAGATAATCAGGAAATATGAATAATGGTTCAGTCATACAAATCAGATATGTTAAAGCATATAAAATAGTATTTACTTTAGCAAATATCATAGTCAAGTTAAACAGTCCAGTTATACACAGTCAAATCAGTCAATAACTCTCAATACATTAACAATACTACAGCCCTTACTTGTACAGCTTACAAATACATAAGCTATCATCGAACACACAATGCTTACTATAGCAATCAGCAATACCAAACAGAGAAATAACAGACACAGAGAATCACACTTCTGGTTTCCTCTTATGGCAAACTCCAACACTAACTCTTAAAGCTATAGTGCTTCAATACATACAGGCATTCATTGTTAGCTTGTTTATATACTGTATTGACAAACCTAACCTGTTATGAACATAGTACTAACAAAACTGATTCTGGACTTCTTCCAGATTATTAAGCCATTGTAAAAATCAATTGTGACTTGAGCTTGTTTCTACTTGCACCAAGCCCTGTCACAAACTTGGCCTATGAACTTGTATTCCTTGCGTGGATCAAAGGTCATATGGATGGGCATGCCCAGATGTGACGGAAAACTGCATGCAGAATATTTATTTATTAAGTTCACATTATGCTGTTAGTATAAGTTAGCATGAGTTTTGCTCAGGCTTTGCAATGATAGATTTCTGGTAGGCCTAGAAGGTTCTGGGAAAGTTCATGTTCTCAGAAATGGACAGCTTTGAATGAGATCATGAGAAAGGATAGAAGTTCTGGCTGGCACCAATAAGCACCTTCTTTTATCTAGCTTCTCACAAGCTTTCTGTAAACATCCATCGCTATACATCCCTTTAATCCCATTATTCGGTGTGGAGTCAGTCAGGGCAACTGAATGGAGCTGAGCATTTACTGATGGGATGCCCTTCCTGACACCTATGCGGAGTTCAGAGCAGATATTTTCTCTTTGCGCCCTGCCACTATTTAGGATTGAAGTCAGAACCTTCCAAGTGGGAGGCAAGCATCTTCAATTCTAGGCTACCGCATTGCTCATTGCCATTACCACAATGCTATCTCCATTAATCCAAAGATAGCCAGTTTGATGTACTGTAGTAGTTTAGACACCAGGCTAGATATTAGGAAAACCAAGAGTTCTAGTACAAGTAGTATAGAATTTATATATAAATATGTATGTATATAATAATAATAATAATAATAATAATAATAATAATAATAATAATAATAATAATAATAATATAAAACCAATCAATCATCTGGCAGATAATTTATAATTTTATTGATGATGTGAATAAAGAGGCAAAATATTTCTAGATGGCCAATGTATACTGTGTCCAAGACCGTATGCCTATGATATCATGCATCTTTGGTAATTTAATTTGCATTTATACTGCTATGTTCTGTAACAATGCAATGAATTACAAAAAAAAAATAAATGTATGATTCCACAATAATCAACCCAGCATATTAAAATACTTTAGCAAATAAAATTATTTTCACCTGGCACTGAAAAAAGAGATTGAATGCAACCAAACATACTGCCTTCAAGTAGTGTGTGTGTGTGTGTGTGTGTGTGTGTGTTGAATTTCAGCACTGGGATATAAAAATACCCTTTCCCACCAAAGTACATCCTCCCCTTTTTGCAAATATGTCCTTCTCCAAGTAATAGAATTTAGAAACAGGGAGGTCTGTATTGCTTCCAAAAGTAATAGAGTTTCTGCAACAGAGAACTACTTCAGTTCCCCCCACCACTTTGATACAAAAATAAAACTGCTGTCATCCAATTTAAAATTGTATGGATTGTGTACAGAGGTGCCATTCTATTAGATCAGAGAATTAGAAAGTATAAAACCTAACACCCTTTTCTATGGGGCAGGGAAGGTTCAGGAAATAGCAGGGCACTTAGCTTAAGATCTTTTCCTTATTGAGAAAAACCATTATGAGTTTTCAGATCGAATAGCATAGCATAGCATAGCATAGCATAGCATAGCATAGCATAGCATAGAATAGAATAGAATAGAATTCTTTATTGGCCAAGGGTGATTGGACACACAAGGAATTTGTCTTTGGTGCATAGGCTCTCAGTGTACATAAAAAGACAAGATACACTCGTCAAGAATCATAAGGTAATCAAATCATACTGGGAAACAATCAATATAAATTGTAAGGATACAATTTTACAGTCATGCAGTCATAAGTGGGAAGAGATGGGTGATAGGAACGATGAGAAGATGAATAGTAACAGTAATTCAGACCGTGAATAGTTTGACAGTGTTGGGGGAATTATTTGTTTAGTAGAGTAATGGCTTTTACAATTTAATTGAACTGAATTAATCAAATACAAATTTAATTCACTTGATATATAAAATCAGGAATCCTCAAATGGCTCCATTCTGCTTCTGGAACGAATGAATATTATGGGATATAGCCAATCAGTGAATACATCAAATCTTACAGCTTCTGAATATGTAACTTTGGAATATCTAATGACAGTTACACTGCACCAATATTTCTATCTTCCCAAAAGGGTCTGTCCTCCATATTTTCCTGTTAAACATCTTTTCGGCCTGGTTGTCTGTCTCCTCGCATTTCAGTTCGAAAAAGATGCTGTAAAAAGGGCAACCTAATTATGCCTTTCTTTGAGATTTAATTGAAACTTACTGGCAACTAACATAGCTCATGTATTACATCCATCACTAATCATTCCACCATATTTTTGGACCACTTTGAGCTTTTGAATAGTCTTCAAAGTTAGTATCTTGAAATATTGACATAGTCCACACATGAATTGTCTAAACTTCAGAAGAGAAGGGTTTAGGGATAGTGATTTCTGACAGTCTCAAAATGGGTGAACAGTGCAGTCAGGCATTAGGGAAAGCAAGTAGGATGCTTGGCTGCATAGCTAGAGGTATAACAAGCAGGAAGAGGGAGATTATGATCCCGCTATAGAGAGTGCTGGTGAGACCACATTTGGAATACTGTGTTCAGTTCTGGAGACCTCACCTACAAAAAGATATTGACAAAACTGAACGGGTCCAAAGACAGGCTACAAGAATGGTGGAAGGTCTTAAGCATAAAACGTATCAGGAAAGACTTAATGAACTCAATCTGTATAGTCTGGAGGACAGAAGGGAAAGGGGGAACATGATCGAAACATTTAAATATGTTAAATGGTTAAATAAGGTCCAGGAGGGAAGTGTTTTTAATAGGAAAGTGAACACAAGAACAAGGGGACACAATCTGAAGTTAGTTGGGGGAAAGATCAAAAGCAGCATGAGAAAATATTATTTCTTGGAACAAACTTCCAGCAGACATGGTTGGTAAATCCACAGTAACTGAATTTAAACATGCCTGGGATAAACATATATCCATCCTGTTGTAGTTCAGCCTGAGCCAGATCAAAGACCAGCTGCGTCTCTGCTGGCTCCATGCCCGGGGGAGTCTGAGAGTGGAGGGGAGAGTTCTTTGCAGCCAGACAGGGGAGACAGCAGTCAAGAAAGTGAAGTTGAAGCAAGGCCTGGGAGCCCTAGGGAAGGGCTATCTCAAGCAAGTAGCTTGAATTCTCTGGATTCCCTGGAGTCCCTGGATGACGAAGCACAAGCTATCATTAGTATGCGACAGAGAAGCATAGATCAAAGGAGAAATCAATTGCGTAGATATTATCAGCGCTGAATGAGGAACACCTGGGGGTTGGGTGTGGTCCTCATTAGCAGGGAAGGGTTTATAAGGCATGCGAACCCTTTCGGCAGCATGGAGTGTTATCAAAGAGAAGTTGGTGTTATCTGCATTTTCTCTCAGCGTTTTTGTTCCTGGCTTGTGGCCCAGGAGTCTTGAAGACCCGTGGGAGGTTTGGGTCTGTTAGCTCAACAGCCTCATTTGGCATTAAGGATCCTGTTTTTCTGTATGAACAATTGCTTTCATGTTTCTTTTGCAGTTCCAGTGCTTTCCTGACCTGTAAGCACATTTTCTGTTGGCTTCTTTTCTCTTTATCATTATAAAACTGTGTTTGGATTCAACCGGTGTGTCTGGCTTATCTTTTTGGGTTGGTCATAGCTTCCGGAGTGACCCAGACAGAACACATCCTAAGATAAAATACAGAAAATAGTATAAGGTCAGACTATTTTATTTATTTATTTATTTTATTTTATTCTTTGTCCAATATACAGTACATATGAAAGAGAATAGACATTAAGTAATGTATATAAAGATAGGAAGTAAAGAAGAAGAGAAGTAGATAGGAAGAGAATATATATAAAGGAGAGAATATATAAGATAAAAGGGATAAGGAAAGACTAGATGGGTCATGAGGTCTTTTTCTGCTGTCAGTCTTCTATGTTTCTATGTGACCTCCTAAATGGGCAAAATTGACACAAGAGATGCACTCATGTGATAATTCTTGAGAGTTAATTCTATTCCATTTAAGAATTTGAGAAATGTTAGGCCTGGAGGTTACTTCCTTCAGGAAAATTTCACCAAACAGCTACTGTACTAAGTATACCAGACCTATCATATATTGCTTTCTGTTTTGTTCCTAAAAAGCCCCCTTGGAGGGGAGAATCCCCATCGTATTAAATGCTTTCTTAGGCCAGATTTCTCAACCTTGGAAGCTTTAACATGGGCGGACTTCATCTTCATCCAGAATTCCCCAGCCAGCATTTTAAAGTTGCTAGGGTTAAAGAAACCACAGTCTTAAACTAGGCATAAGGGATGTCCCCATTACAGCGCAACCCCATATGTTTTTAGAAACAGGCAGCAGTATCTAGGTCAGAAGGAGATCTCGAAGTTGCCAAATGAGGTGAAAATTTGCCTTTGGGGAGACTCTCCCATTTATTCTGAGAAAGCCAGAGCAGCAGCTGCAATGGTGAATTTATGCGAGGGAAAAACCCTTCCTGGGATGTAGCCAACAAGTCCCACTTAATTTTCAATCTGTTCAAAACAACGTTAAATTCAAATTAGGGCATGGAAGGAAATACAGAGGTCTCTGAAAATCTTCAGCAGAGCAAAACCTATTAATTCAGCTTTCTTCCAGTCTAGAAACTTCTATTCCAAAATGGTGGGCCACCTGAAGTGGGTTATGATTTCAGATTCAGTCAGAAGGAGAGAGAAAGTCTGTTTCCCAAAAGAAAAACCATCTTTGTATCTAACAATATTGATGTCAATGAAGCAATTTCATGTTGCATGTCTTTATAGTTGTTGCTAAAGATAACGCAGGAATTACAGTAATATATGCAATCACATCAGATACAGCTTGTTTTTTTATAACAAATAACAACAACAGAGTTGGAAGGGACCTTGGAAGTCTTCTAGTCCAACCCCCTGCTTAGGCAGGAAAACCTACAATACTTCAGGCAGATGGTTATCCAACATCTTAAAAACTTCCAGTGTTGGAGCATTCACAACTTTTGGAGGCAAGCTGTTACATTGATTAATTGTTCTGTCAGGAAATTTCTCCTTAGTTCTGTTCTGTCGGGCTCTCTGGTAGACTCCTCCCAAAAATTCACAGGTACAAATTTCAGACACACACACGTTTGAAAATTCAAAACAATGTTCTTTATAATGAAAAGTCACTTAAACCAAGCCCTCTTTTGGTATAGCAAAGAGCACTCGTCTCCAAACAGACTGGTAATTTATACAAGTCCCTTATCAGTTCTGTGATACTTACCTTGCAGCTGTGAGGCAATTCACAGTCCTTCTTCTTTCAGAAAGTGAAACACACTTTGCTCTGGTTTAGTTTCAAAGCGGGGAAAAATCAGCACACAAAAGGTCAAAGTCAGTAAAGCAGTCATGAAACACAACGATCAGATAATTTTCCACAATGGCCAAACCCACAGGCTGCTATTTATAGCAGCCTCACTAATTACCACAGCCCCACCCAACCACAGGTGGCCTCATTTTCTTTGATAATAATCTCTCAGTTGTTGTTGCCTATGCATCGCTCTCCGCATGCCTGGCTGTATCATTAACACTTGTTCTGAATCCAAGGAGGAGCTAGATAATTGATCTCCTTCTGAGCTGTCTGCCACACTCTCCTCCTCCCTGTCACTCATGTCTTCTTGGTCAGAGGAGCCTTCATCATCAGATTCCACGGGGGGGGGGGGGGGGAAACAGGCCTGCAGCATGTGGATGTCTCCCCCACTTCCATAGTCCTTGGGGCAGGAGCTGGGCCAGAGCTAACCACAAGTTCTAAGTTACTTCTCTCCTTGTTTAGTTTCCACATGTTTCTTCTTGTTCTACCCTCAGGTGCTTTGAAGAATAGTTTGACACCCTCATTTGTGGCAACCCCTGAGATACTGGAACACGGCTATCATGCCTCCCCTGGTCCTTCTTTTCATTAAACTAGCCATGCCCAGTTCCTGCAATTGTTCTTAATATATTTTAGCCTTCAGTCCCCTAAATATCTTTGTTGCTCTTCTCTGCACTCTTATACATCTGTTCTCTTCAGCTGGTCAACATGGCATCTCCAAATCTCATCAGGAGCAATATTTATGGAATAAGCTATAACATGGCTGTGGGAGTCATAACTACTTTGAATGTTTTAAGCACACTTTTGTAAGATTTGTGTCACAGGTGTTAGCAATAGCACTTTTTAAAAGAGCCAGCAAATTGCCCCCACAGTCCGGGTCCTCATTTTACCCACCTCGGAAGAAGGGAAGGCTGAGTCAACCTTGAGCCGGTGATGAGATTTGAACCGCTGACCTGCAGATCTAGCTTTAACTGTTTAACTTTAAGTATATTTGGGCTATATCTATTTTATTGGAATGCTTTCCTCCAATAAGGTTAACAAAACTGTTTTCGGTTCTATAAGAGTGGATTAAAAATAACTTTACGATAATCTCAGCCCTGGACAATTTTATTGTATAGCATGGCTATGGCCTGCTGGCTCCAATCAATTTTTAAAATAATTGTCCCAGCTTTCTTCAATCTACTTCCATTTCTATCTTTTTAAAAATATGATACATGGTCATTCATTGTGAAAATTGGATGTGGCATTTTCCTGTGATAGCCTTTAACCTCAAATGTGTCAATGCCTTTTCTTGGAATATCTCCTCCAGGCTCTTTGACTCAGCCTTCCATCCTTCTGAGGTGGGTAAAATGAGGACCCAGATTATTGGGTGTTGTGTCCAGAGGACAGTTAGGCCTTGTACCCGCCCCATATTCCTTGGGCGGGAAAATACTATAATGTGATTGGTTGGCTCAGCCTGGCAGCTCGGCATATATATAGCTGCCAGGCACGGCCATGTTGTCTTTGTTCAGTTCTGTAAACCGTTACTCCTCGTTAAATAAAGAACCGTTACTTACCCCAAGAGTGCAGTCCTTCATTCAGCAAGGATTTAACATCTGGCGACGAGGAAACGTGCACCAGAATAAAAGGTAATCAAGGGAAACCCCGCTGAACTTTCCCTGATGCTTCTGTAAACTGCTTAGAGTGGGCTGTAAAGCACTGTGAAGCGGTATATAAGTCTAAGCGGTATATAAGTCTTTCTTTCAGAAGAGTCTGAAGGCCAGGCTCTGCCAAATTGCATGGGAGTCACCAAAAAGCAAGCAAATTTGGGATTGGTTAGCGCCTTGATGGGCCTTTCCCTGCCCTTTTAACTTTAATTATTATATGCTTGTTTTAACTGGTTTCTTTTTACCGAATAATAATATTTTTATATAGTTTTATGTTTTAATTGTACAACTTCCAGAATCACTCTGTGAGTGAGATGGGCAATGTCAGGCTCCAAAAAAACCAAGAAAGAGACAATGAGATTTTTCTAAGCAGTTTCCTTTATTTTTCCTCTATTTTCCCTCACCAATAGACAGAAACTTTGCCAAACCAAAGCAGGCTGTGTGCACCATAAAACATACTCTGGGAACTATTAGAGAAGATCCATCTTAACTCTCTTTCTCTCACACAAATTATCTAAACTGCTCTGTTTTTTGTTTCCCTCCCTCTTGGGAATCTGGACAGCACAGGCAGTATATAAATTTGACAAACAAAGTAAATAAAGACCCCCCCCCCCAATTATTCTTGGCAGTATTATTGATAAACAGTGTAGCTCATAAACTGACAATATAGATCCAACCCACTGATTGCTTCCTTAGTCAGTGATGCCCCAAAATTCTGGCCCATCTGTTTTCACAACATCTAAGTCCATTATATCTTGCGGGTTATTATAGATTACAGTTGCATGTGTCACTTAGATGGTAATCATAGTTCCCTCTAAGCTGAGCAGTGAGCAATCGCTCACTTAAAAATCATCATCAACTCAGAGTTTTCCAAACCTGCCCAGAAGCCAAGAGGGAAAGAGTGAGAGGGAAGGAGAGAGAGAGTAAGAGAGTAAGAGAGAGAAACAGATAGAAAAAAGAGAGGAAGGAAAAGAGAAAGAAAAAGAATGGGAGCAAGGAAGAGAGAAAGAAAATCAAAATCTAGTTTGAAACTAGCTCAACTATTTAAGTGGCATTTTGATATTGATAGAGTTGCCCTATTATGAGCTCACTGTTATAGACACAGTACAGTATTTTATTTTGAAATTCTCTGAGGTAAAACAGGGTGGGTTTTTTATTTGTTTGTTTGTTTGTTTGTTTGTTTATTATTTCTGTGCCGCCCAGTCCCGAAGGGACTGCCGCTCAGACACTATACTTTTCCACCCCCCCCCAAAAAAAAAATTAGAGGAAACACTGATGGTAATAATCTTTTTTCCAGCATAGGTGCTGTGGTAGTGCCGTGATTAGGATTCAGTATTGAAGAGTAGTTCTGCGGACTGCTAGCAGTTCGATTCTCATCACTTCAAGGTTGACTCAACCTTCCATCCTTTTTAGGTTGGTAAAATGAGGAGCCACATTGTTGGGGGCAAGATGTTGACATTTAGAGAGGGCTGTAAAGCACTGTGAAGCGATATATAAGTCTAAGGGCTATTGCTACACGTTGCTTTAGTTCAAGTTGCAAATTGCATTTCTGTTTGCTTTAGTTTAGCATCTCTGAAATACTGCTCAGATTTATGATGTGGTATAACTCATACAGCCAAACCAGTGTCTGATGTGGTTGTGCCATTCACATATGGAATTACTTTAACATATGGTATGAACTGTATTGCTGGTCTCATTTGATGATTTCTTTTTTGGCTATAAGTTTCCAGGTTATCTATTCTTGTTTCATTTCATTATAAAGTTATTTATCGATGGGACACACCACTGCAGAACTTTTAAAGTAGTTGCTTAGCAGTTTATTTTTAACAAATAGAGTGATACCTTTACTTACGAACTTAATTTGTTTCCTGACCAGGTTCTTAAGTAGAAAAGTTTATAAGAAGAAGCAATTTTTCCCATAGGAATCAATGTAAAAGCAAATAACGCGTGCCATTGGGGAAACCGCAGGAGGGTTTTTCTTGTCTAGAAAAGTTTGTAAGTAGAGGCATTCTTAGGTAGAGGTACCACTGTACTTGGCTTTTTGCTCAGTGACAAGATCATTTCCTGCATTTTCTACATATTTTTCCTTTAAATCAGTATCGAACTGGTATCTGTGAATCCCTGCCACATGGTAGCCTTTTTATTTTGGTATTTTATTGTTTGTATGCTATGGAAAGTTTTTTCCTATTTGTTTTTACTGCCAACTGCTTCTTATGGTGTCTCCAACAGCAGCTTCCACAGAGATAGCGCTGTCAAATACTTTCTAAAAACCTTAATTTTCGTAATGTTTTTGAAAGCTTAAGCATTCCAGAGACAAGCTGATCTTTCAATGTATCACTTAGCCAAATTCTCAGTGCTGAGATAGCGTTTTAAATTTAGCTGATATGCTGCCAAAAAACCTCTCTTTTTTTCTTTCTCCTCATAAAATTGTGAAGTGTTTTCATCCATACTAAGTATGGTCCCAAATGTTCCTGAGTTATTCTTTCTAGAACTTCAAAAATGAATTGCAAGGGACTTTATATGGCTACGCTTTTCAAATAGCTGCCTTGTTTGCCTCTATTAATCCTCAACAGGCATCAATATTGGCAAATATTTAATTGCCTCAAAAAAATGTTCAAGTCCCTTGGTAGTTACTGTCCTGTCATCCATACCACAATTAAGCATATGCAGAATCCCCTAAAGGGCACTGATTGGGGAAGTCTGGGAATTGAAGTACTCACTTCTTAAAAAAAGCACCTGAATGCTAGTTATCATTATTATTATTATTTATTAGATTTGTATGCCGCCCCTCTCCGAAGATTCGGGTCGGCTCACAACAGTAATAAAAACAATATAGTAGTGGAACAAATCTAATATTAAAAAAACATATAAAACCCTATCATTATTAAAAAAAAAAACCAAACAGCACATTCATACCAAACATAAAACAAAATATTAAAAAGCCTGGGAGAAAGGTGTCTCAACTCCCCCATGCCTGGCGGTATAAGTGAGTCTTGAGTAGTTTACGAAAGACAGGGAGGGTGGGGGCAGTTCTAATCTCCGGGGGGAGTTGGTTCCAGAGGGCCGGGGCTGCCACAGAAAAGGTTCTTCCCCTGGGGCCCACCAAATGACATTGTTTAGTTGACGGGACTCGGAGAAAGCCAACTCTATGGGACCTTATCGGTCGCTGGGATTCGTGCAGTAGCAGGGGGTTCCAGAGGTACTCTGGTCCAATGCCATGTAGGGCTTGAAAGGTCATGACCAACACTTTGAATTGTGAACGGAAACTGATCAGCAGCCAATGCAAGCCATGGAGTGTTGAAGAAATGTTGGCGAATCTTGGAAGCCCCGCGATGGCTCTCGCGGCTGCGTTCTGCACGATCTGAAGTTTCCGAACACTTTTCAAAGGTAGCCCCATGTAGAGAGCATTGCAGTAATCGAACCTCGAGGTGATGAGGGTATGAGCGACTGTGAGCAATGACTCCCTGTCCAAATAGGGCCGCAACTGGTGCACCAGGTGAACCTGGGCAAACCTATCATCTCACGAGCTCCATTTTTGCTGGCAGAGGCACCGCAGGCTGATCCTTCACTGTTTCCAGGGCAGCTGTGTCGGCCAGATCTAAGCAGCCCATGGGATGAATCTGGCCCATGTACCTTGAGTTTGACACCCCTGCTTTAGGACATTTCAACCGTTGTAAATACATGGTAGTTGCTAAACACCTGCATTTTGATCACGTGACCATTGGGGACAGTGTGATGGTTGTAGGTCATTTTCCCCCAGTGCTGTTGTAGCTGTTGCCAAACAAATGGTTTTAGTCAAGAACTACCTGTAATCGATCAATAACTAATATACAAAACACCTGTTGCATAAGGGCAATTTGGAATGAATTGTTTGGATGGTTACTTGAATTTGCATCGGCCTTTTTTAAAATCAGGGTCAGTGGCTTGTAAAAATGGGGTCTCTATTTCTGGGTTTTCTTGTCTGAAAATTTGTTTCTTCATCAAAAGTCTTTTCTTTACCAGATGCATTAACATACCGTTTATAAAGTTGGATACTGTACCTCTGTAAACCATTACAAAGCCAGTCTTTCCTTAAAAAATTCTCCTCTTTATTTTCTTCCCATTTTGAAAATAAATGTTGCTTCTTTGCAGCATTCTATGGCCAATCTTCGCTCAGGAACTTTTGTGTTGGATTCCTGCTATTGGAGGATAGGTTTGTAAAACATTTATCATGTCAAATACATTTTTTATATTAAAAAGCATGTTTTGCAAGCATTCTTTTTAAATGCTTCTTTGTGAGCAATTTTTTTACTTTCTCAGCTGTAAAGTCTAGATACTAACGTTCTGACCATTCTCCTTGTTACTGTGCTTATGAGTTGCTGAGAATCCCTTGCCAAAGTAATGTCACCCTTTTTTGGGGTGGAAAACAACTGTATTCCACCAAAAGACAACAAACATTGATCCTAAATTGAAATCATTTTTGGAAATTCCTTATAGCAAAATAGTTTCTTACTTCTTCATGTCCCTATTCTATATTAATTCTCTGGTTGTGAAATTTATTTCAGAAAAATAACTTAGCTTCACAACAATCCTGAGACAGAACCACTAGGAATAAGTAACCTGTAGGCATGATCCTTTTTTGAAAGGCACCTGGATTTTCTTTGTTTCTATTTGAAGACGTCATCTGTAATATACACTGCTCAAAAATAAAGGGAACACTTAAACAACACAATATAACTCCAAGTAAACTTCTGTGAAATCAAACTGTCCACTTAGGAAGCAACACTGATTGACATTCAATTTCACATGCAGATGTGCACATTCAACTTTGTACAGAACAAAATATTCAATGAGAATATTTCATTCATTCAGATCTAGGATGTGTTATTTGAGTGTTCCCTTTATTTTTCCCCAGCATCATAGATTTGGGCAAAGGAAGAAGAAAAATCTACTTTGCAAATATGTACAAAAATCAGTCAAGGGGAACAGATTGGCGTTGTGGCCAAAGACACAAAGGAAGGCTAATCTGATGGAGCATGTTTCATTTTATAATATTTCTATCCAGATTTTCCTATCCCTATATTCTGTCTGGATACCCTAAAGGATATTTTAGATTTATTATTAGAATCAGAAAGGGCCTTGTAGATCATCTAATCCAATCCTTCTGCTCAAGCAGGCGCTCCTATACCATTCGAGACAGATGGCAGTCCAATCTGCCCTTGAAGGTCGCAAGTGATGGGTCTCCCACAACCTCTGTCAGCAAGCTGTTCCACTGGTTGAACGGTCTCACCATCAGAAAGTTTCTCCTCATTTCCAGGTTGAATCTCTCCTTGGTCAACTTCCATCCATTATTCCTTGTTTGGCTTTCTGGTGCAATGGAGAAAAGCCTGAGTCCTCTCCTCTTAAATATCTTAAAATATTTATTTATTTATTTATTTATTTATTAGATTTGTATGCCGCCCCTCTCTGAAGATTCGGGGCGGCTCACAACAGTAATAAAAACAATATAGCAGTGGAACAAATCTAATATTAAAAAACATATAAAACCCTATCATTATTTAAAAAAACCAAACAGCACATTCATACCAAACATAAAGTATTAAAAAAAGCCTGGGGGAAAGGTGTCTCAACTCCCCCATGCCTGGCGGTATAAGTGAGTCTTGAGTAGTTTATGAAAGACAGGGAGGGTGGGGGCAGTTTTAATCTCAGGGGGGAGTTGGTTCCAAAGGGCCAATGCAAGTCACAGAGTGTTGAAGAAATGTGGGCGAATATTGGAAGCCCCACGATGGCTCTCGCGGCTGCGTTCTGCAGGATCTGAAGTTTCCGAACACTTTTCAAAGGTAGCCCCATGTAGAGAGCATTGTAGTAATCGAACCTCGAGGTGATGAGGGCATGAGCGACTGTGAGCAATGACTCCCTGTCCAAAAAGGGCCACAACTGGTGCACCAGGTGAACCTGGGCAAACGCCCCCCTCGCCACAGCCAAAATATGATGTTCCAATGTCAGCTTTGGATCGAGGAAGACGCCCAAGTTGCGATCCCTCTCTGAGGGGGTTAGTAGTTCTCCCCCCCCAGGGTAATGGATGGACAGATGAAATTGTCCTTGGGAGGCAAGACCCACAGCCACTCTGTCTTGTCTGGGTTGAGTTTGAGTTTGTTGACACCCATCCAGGCCCCAACAGCCTCCAGGCACCGACACATCACTTCCACTGCTTCGTTGACTGGAAATGGGGTGGAGATGTATAACTGGGTATTATCGGCGTATTGATGATACCTCACCCCATGCCCTTGGATGATCTCACCCAGCGGTTTCATGTAGATATTAAATAGCAGGGGCGAGAGAACCGACATCTTATTTAAAAGTATTTAAGTATCTTATTTAAAAGTATTTAAATATCTTATTTAAATGTATTTAAATATCTTTTAAAAATGAATTTAAATATCTTATTTAAAAGTATTTAAACATCTTATTTAAATGTATTTAAACATCTTATTTAAATGTATTTAAATATCTTATTTAAATATATTAAACATCTTAAAGAAGATTCAGTCTAAAAATGACTAGACCACCCCAGAGTAAATTCTGTTTGCCTGTTGCACTTGTGACCAAGACTCGAAGGGAGGCTATGTTTTGTGTTAATCTAAACTTGAATCAGTTTACGCAATGGCAAGAATTGATGACTCACTCCTTGGATAACTAGGAAAGATGGGTACATGTCAAACCTGAATCTAATGTAGGACTATTGGCAGATCTCTTTGGAAATAACTTCAAGGGATAAAAAATGCCTTCAGTGTCCCACAGGGACTATTCTATTTTATGTGGATGCTATTTGGATTTCATGGGCCTTTGCAATTTTCTGGAATTTGATGGATTATTTTCTCTTAGGCCAAGGAAAGTTTTGTAACGCCTACATCAACCACCCGAATGCAATTTGAGCTAGAAGAAATGTCTGTCCCAGAATTGCCATATCTAATTCTAGATGACCGAGTGTCAAGTCTTTGGCAACTGCTTACAACCAAAAAAAAAAAAAAAGCAAGATGCTCCCTGCATCTTTTTTAACCAGATTGAAAGTTGAAAGAGAACAAGGCTAAAGAAATCTTAGTAAATTGGTATGTTTTGTTTGGCACCACTTTACCTTGAAATTTATTCTGCTGGAACATTTTCTTGCTAACCATCCTTTTTTTTGGGGGGGGGGGGGACACTACAAGAGTTTTCATGATCTTGCAAACATCCACCCTTTTTACTGACCTCTGAGAAGCCAATTGTACCTACTGGTAATTTGATCATTAATTTTAGAAAAGTGCTATCTTGTTCTCAGTGAACCACATTTTCTTGGCTAGATAGGGAATATGTGAGAAATTGGATTCCGTATTCTCAAAACATCTGTTAGAAATTGGAATTAATTTATTAATTTATTAATTTATTAATTTATCAATTTATCAATTTATCAATTTATCAATTTATCAATTTATTAATTTATTAATTTATTAATTTATTAATTTATTAATTTATTAATTTATTAATTTATTAATTTATTAATTTATTAATTCCAATACATAATACACATTGAAGAGAATAGATATGTAGTAATATAACTAAAGAAACGAATAGAAGAAAAAATATAAAAGTATAGGTGGACAAATTTGAAAGGAAGAAAAGATAAATGAGATAAGGAGAGACAATTGGACAGGGGACGGAAGGCACACTGGTGCACTTATGCACGCCCCTTACTGACCTCTAAGGAACCTGGAGAGGTCAATCGTCGTTAGTCTAAGGGAAAAATGTTGGGGGTTAGGGGTTGACACTACTGAGTCAGGTAATGAGTTCCACGCTTCGACAACTCGGTTGCTGAAGTCATATTTTTTACAGTCAAGTTTGGAGCGGTTAATATTAAGTTTGAATCTGTTGCGTGCTCTTGTGTTGTTGCGATTGAGGCTGAAGTAGTCATTGACAGGTAGAACGGAATCCCAGTGGAAGCAGATTATCTGGGATCCTGCTATTCAAGATTCAGAGTGGATTATTGGAATGCAAACACCATTGATTGCCCATTGGGACACGGATGGAAGAATGCAGTTGCCTGGTTCCAGTCAGACATCTCAGCAGCTTTCAGTACTATTAACCATGTAATTGGTTCAGCTTCCAGGGCTGGGATTTGAACTGTTTTGCAATATTTCCTCCTCTACCAGAATGCTTTAGCTAGTTGTTGCAGACCAGAGGAATGGTGCGTGAGGCTTGGTTACTCCAGTGTGGGTACTTCAAGGCTCAGTGCTCCCCCCCCACTATTTAACATCTGTATAAACCTGGAGGTCAGCTACCGTTTTGGGGATGAGATGCAGTCAGTTATGCATTACCAATCTGGGGCAAACCAAAGATACTGGAAAGAAAAGCTTGGATTGATATCTCAATGAGGCAGAAAAAGCACAAATTTGCTGCAAGACTGAACTGCTATAATTGGCCCTGATAGTTATTTTGGACAACATCATGCTTGTCTTAAAGAAGCTCCTGCACCACTCTTCCTTGGGTAAAAGAGAGGTCAGTATGGTCTTTGCTGGAAGCATGTTTGGCTGGAAGAAAAGTTATGATGTTACCTGTACTGGAATCCTCCAGCAATGGTAAATGATGCTTTAATCATAAGAACATAAGAAGAGCCATGCTGAATCAGGCCAAAGCCCATCGAGTCCAGCATTCTGTGTCACACAGTGGCCCACCAATTGTCCATGGGGATCTTGAGCAGAAAGAGAAGGCAAAACCCTCCCTTTCCCTTGACCCCCAACAAATGGTACCCAAGATAATCCTGCCTGCCTCAACCAACACTTGGACATCCATTTCAATAACTACTGATACACTTGGCATCCATGAATCTGCCTAATCCTGTCTTGAAGCTATCCAGGCTGACAGCTGTCATGACCTCTTCTGGAAGTGAATTCCATAAACCAATGATCAATCATGCTTTGACTGGGTTACTATAATGTCCACTACAAGGAACAACCTTTGAAAAAATTGCAACTGGTGACATGAATCCCACAATGCATCAGTTCTACCATTGCAAGCTAACATCTCTCTTGTGAACCCATTGCACAGGTTGTCAATAGGCCTCCAGATTCAATTCAGATGTTGAGTTATATCAGAGTTTCTTATATCAGCAGCTTTAAGAGGGATGGACTTCAACTCCCAGAATTCCCTAGAATTCCTTCGCTGGAATTCTGGGAGTTAATGTCCACACACCTTAAAGTAGCCAAGGTTGAGAAATACGTATATAATCTTATATGGCAGAGGATCTGGTTACATTGGACCCTGCCTTGCCAAAATTACTTTTGTCTGTCAAGGGAAGCATCTCAGAAAGCACTGCTAAGAATCTCCACCCCCTTAATAATACAGTAAGACCTCATCTATCGCTGGTGTTACGTTCCAGACCCAGCTGCGATAGGTGAAATCCGCGATGGGGAATTTATCGACTAATAGTACTTATTTAAGTATTTATATTGTAATTGTTTGGTAAGTTTTCATTGTTTTAAGTGTTTATAAACTCTTCCCACACAGTATTTATTTTAGATACAGTATTTAAATACAGTATTTACAATTTTAGATATATATTTTTTGAAAAACCTGCCGATCGAGTTCCGCTGGCTGTTTAAATCTGCCGATCGACTTCCTCAGAAACCCGCGAACCAACGAAGATCCGCGAATGATTTTTCTCATTAATATTTCTTGAAAACCCGCGATGAAGTGAAGCCGCAGTAGGTGAAGCGCAGTATAACGAGGGATTACTGTAGTTCTTTTAGAAAACATTTGTTTCGTACGTTTCATCTTTGTAAGAAGCATGTTGTCAAGCTATCATTGACCTGTGTCGCATCTGTACCATCCCAGAATCCATGATAGTCCCACTGGGGAATCAGTGCTTGGAGGTAGAACATCTACTCTGTCTGTAGAAAACCCAACTTCAGTTTTTGGCATGTTCTGATGAAAAGGATCAGTAGCAGCCATTGAAGGGCTCCACTTATCTTTTCCTACTGGTACTAGGATCCCGAGGCCGGCGCATGTGCCTGCACTGGCCTCCGACGCCCACTAAAAAGTCCTATTGGATCGCTGATCCCAGTCATTCTGGGTGGGGCCCATTACTGGTAGCAGCTAAAAGGAAAAAACTTTTACTGTTGAAGTAATAAGGTAGCAAGATAAGTAAGTAGGTGGATGGTACTGCAGGATGAGCAAAACATTGCATAGATCATGGATAAACTGGAATTAAGCGGTTGCTTGGTCTTCATCTTGACAAGAACTTATGGTCCCAAAAGTTATTTATTTATTTATTTATTTAATTTATTTCTTTCTTTGTTTGTTTGTTTGCTTGCTTGCTTACTTACTTACTTACCTACTCATTAATCAATCAATCAATCAATCAATCAATCAATTAATCAATTAATTAATTAATTAATTTGTTGGATTTATATGCCACCCCTCTCCGAGGACTCGGGCCGGCTTAAAACATATAAAATGAAACAATAAAATACAGCAGGCTAAATCCAATTAATTAAAACTAAATAAACTACTCTAAAATCCTTAATTATATTAAAAATCAATAATACCCATTCAAACAACAACCATACGTAACATTCATCGGCCAGGGGGCTAGAATCTAATCGGCCCAAGCCTGGCGGTATAAATGATCTTTAAACTTTTACGTAAGGTGTGGAGGGTGGGGGCAGTGCGAATCTCCAGAAGGAGCTGATTCCAGAGGGCCGGGGCCGCCACAGAGAAGGCTCTCCCCCCTGGACCACGCCAAGCGACATTGTCCAGTTGACAGGACCTGGAGAAGGCCAACTCTGTGGGACCTAACAGGTCGCTGGGATTCATGTGTCAGAAGGCGGTCCCACATTTAATCTGGCCTGATGCCATTTAGGGCTTTATAGGTCATTACCAACACTTTGAATTGTGTCCGGAAAGCAATCGGCAGCCAATGCAGTTATGATCAAGATGCTAGTTGTATTCACAATGACCATTACAAAATTTCAAACGTATCACATCCAATTATTTTCTTACAGGCCCAGGCAGCAAGAAGAAAGCTTCAGGACCCTGTGGCCATATAGGATCCTTGACTGCTCTCAGATATGCTGTGGTTGGTCTCTACTTGCTGGTGTTCCTGATCTTTGTGGGACTTTTTATCCTAGCAGGTAAGAATCAGACCTATATTGGAGTGGCTGCTGGTCAAAAAAAGAGTTCCAAAACTTTTTGCCGAGCAGGAGTGTCTTGTCCTCTCGTTCCTGTCTATCAAACAGATTGCCATTGGCTAATAAGAAGGCATTTAAGTTACACCCGGTTTAGCGCATAGAAAATTGGAGAAAAGGTTGCTGGTTCAAATAAATTGTGTAAAAATTGGGTATTTATTATTTATTATTTTTTTATGCTGCCTCTCTCTCCTATAAAGTGAATCTGGGTAGTTTGCAAGCTGTAAAATATACAGGGAGAGAAATATTTGCTGCTATCTGAGATCATCCAGGGGCATGGGGTGAGGTGTCATCAGTACGCTGATGATACCCAGTTGTACATCTCCACCCCATGTCCAGTCAGCGAAGCAGTGGAAGTGATGTGCCAGTGCCTGGAGGCTGTTGGGATCTGGATGGGTGTCAACAGGCTCAAACTCAACCCTGACAAGACGGAGTGGCTGTGGGTCCTGCCTCCCAAGGGCAATTCCATCTGTCCGTCCATTATCCTGGGGGGGGGAATTATTGACCCCCTCGGAGAGGGTCCGCAACTTGGGCGTCCTCCTCAATCCACAGCTAACATTAGAGTACCGTCTTTCAGCTGTGGTGAGGAGGGCGTTTGCCCAGGTCCGCCTGGTGCACAAGTTGTGGCCATATTTGGACTGGGGGTCACTGCTCACAGTCACTCATGTCCTCATCACCTCGAGGTTCAACTACTGCAATGCTCTCTACATGGGGCTACCTTTGAAAAGTGTTCGGAAACTCCAGATCGTGCAGAATGGAGCCACGAGAGCTATCGTGGGGCTTCCAAGATCTGTCCACGTTTCGTCAACACTCCATGGCCTGCACTGGTTGCCGATCAGTTTCCAGTCACAATTCAAAGTTCTGGTAATGACCTATAAAGCCCTACATGGCATTGGACCAGAATACCCCCGGGACCGCCTTCTGCCGCACGAATCCCAGCGGCCAATCAGATCCCACAGAGTTGGCCTTCTCCGGGTCCCGTCGACTAAACAATGCCGTCTGGTGGGACCCAGGGGAAGGGCCTTCTCTGTGGCGGCCTCAGCCCTCTGGAACCAACTCCCCCCGGAGATTCGAATTGCCCCTACTCTTCCCGCCTTCCCCAAGATGTTGAAGACCTATCTATGTTGCCAGGCATGGGGGGAATAATTATCTCTTACCCCCACTACCACCTTTTTTTCTTGACTGTAATACATGAGAATTGTATGATTGTGCAGTAATGATTGTTTTTAATATTTATGGGTTTTAAATTTCGTTTTTAATTTATATTGGATTTGTACTCTGTATATTGTATTTTTCTTGTTGTGGGCCGCCCCGAGTCTTCAAAGAGGGGCGGCATACAAATCTATTAAATATATAATATATAATATATACCTAGGACTGAACTCTCAAGCTTCTGAACGGGAGGCAGTTAGCGTCACCATCAGGCCACCACAACACTCATCATTACACCTACAACTCTTCCCCCAAATTCTATTTTTTGGCAGTGGTACTGGCAGATCCACTGGATCCTCAGCAACAATTATGCATTACTCTATTATCTTCAGTTTAAGAACTACTGGCTTAAAAGCTTTCTAATACAGTAATTAGAAAAAAATGGACCAAATAGACACTGAATTAAAGCGGCAAGGACAGAAAATAAGACATATTGTTTCCAAATATTCCAGTCTGTTTCAATCAGGTCCACTTAATCAACATCCTTGTCTTCATACTTTCTGCTCTCTTTTTTCTGTTCTTGTCACTGTCAAAGAGGATTTGGAATAGAGGTACAGACAGATAAAGATGTAAAGAAATAACTCAGTGATGTTCATCAGACTGACAAGGATATCTCGGTTCCAATATTCCGACAATAAGCTGAGTGAGATTTGTGGGTGACCACAAACCAACCCCAAGAGATTTGGCACTCCATCTCTGGATTTGTGGATTGGGAAGCTGCCACTGTAACACATTTCCAGAATATCTGGAAAGATACAAGTCAAAACTCTATTTCTGCTAAGAATAATTAATAATAATAATAATAATAATAATAATAATAATAATAATAATAATAATAATTTATTAGATTTGTATGCCGCCCCTCTCCGACGGAGCGCTCACAATAGAACAATACACAATATACAAATCCAATAGTTAAAAACAATTTAAAAAACCCTTATAACAATAATCATACCACTCAAATAAACCATACATAAATTATAACAGCTAAGGGGTATATTAATTTCCCCATGCCTGGCAACATAGATGAGTTTTCAGGAGTTTACGAAAGGCAAGGAGGGTGGGGGCAGTCCTAATCTCCAGGGGGAGTTTGTTCCAGAGGGCTGGGGCCGCCACAGAGAAGGCTCTCCCCCTGGGCCCTGCCAGACGACATTGTTTAGTCCACGGGACCCGGAGAAGGCCAACTCTGTGGAACCTAATCGGCCGCTGGGATTCGTGCGGCAGAATATTGACCTCTCCAGGTTCCTAAGAGGCCAGTAAGGGGCGTACATAAGTGCACTGGTGTGTCTTTCGTCCCCTGTCCAATTGTCTTTCCTTTCTCTCACTTATCATATGTATTTTCTTTCTTTCATGTATCCTCTCCTCTAAATTCACTTTACTCTTATATATATATTACTACATGTCTATTTTTCTTCCTATGTATTTGTGTATTGGACAAATGAATAAATAAAAATAAAATAAATAAATATGAGCCCTTGCCTCAAAACCTCTGGGAATCTAAATATTTGTATGATGACCCATCAAGAAGAACCAATTTGCAGTTTAATTTATTTCCCCTTTCCTGAAATCCTATTCCAAAATGCTGTTAAAGACGCTGAGGCATCTGCTGTTGCCAGTGTTGCATTGGAGCATTAACAGTCAACATTTTGACAAGCACATCACGGTAAAGCCCAAACAGAATTCAGAGTACATATTGTGCACATTCAATATAAGCTTCCCCCTTCATCTTAGAATAGCTTGCCTCAACCCTTCCATATCAAGAACAGTCATCAACACAGTGTGGAGGGAAAGTGTGCCTGGCCAAGCTATATACCCAAAGCAGACCCTTAGCTCAAGAACTGGCACCTCTAGGTACATGCTGAGGCCAACGTGCTAGCAGGATTCATGGATGATTGCAGCATAGCAGCTGACACTTGACATTAAATCTGACAATGAAAAGTTTGACATTTCAACACACAATAGTGGGTTGCTGACCTTCCCAACAGGTCCATTCTGTTCTTTCCTTCCTGCCAATGTGGGCCACGGAACTTCTGCCATTCCAGAATCTGCTCAGCTATGTGAATAAAATTAATAAACGGGATCAGAGAGTCAACAGTCAACAGATCATGAGGTGATGGAGAAGCAACCATCTATGAATAAATTCCTCCCTGTTAAATCATGGTTTGTTGGCTGACTAAATCATGCGAAGGCATATCTCATGGTTCACAAATGAAAATACTAGGCCCAGGCTGTATGCTGTGCCATCACGTTTCTTGGACAAAGCTGAATTGATGTGCACCCCAAAGAGCAATGGATTGGAGTCCCATTTCATACCAGCTGAAGACACCGTTTTCTAGCCTAGATAAACCATCCATTCACAGCACTGTTCCTTTCATCTCTGCTTTTGCTATCTTCTACTTCTATATTCCTTCTCTGAAAGTGAGACATCCACCACTTCCTTGGAAATCATGTAGGGGGCTGGCAATCCTGTATTGTAAACATTGCCCTAAAGCAGTGATGGCGAACCTTTTTTCCCTTGGGTGCTGAAAGTGCGAATGTGTGTGCTATCATGCAAGTGTGCGTGCCCACACCCATCATTCAATGCCCGGGGAGGCAGAAAACAGCATCCCCTGCCCCTGCAGAGGCACTCTGGAGGCCGGAAATAGCCTATTTCCTGACTTCTGGTGGGCCTAGTAGGCCCATTTTTTGCCTTCCTGAGGCTCCAGAGGCTTCTCCCACCCCCTCAGAGGCCTTCCAGAGACCTAAAAACAGACAAACAAACTATTTATATTTATATTTATATTTATATTTATATTTATATTTATATTTATATTTATATTTATATTTATATTTATATTTATATTTATATTTATATTTATATTTATATTTATATTTATATTTATATTTATATTTATATTTATATTTATATTTATATTTATATTTATATTTATATTTATATTTATATTTATATTTATATTTATATTTATATTTATATTTATATTTATATTTATATTTATATTTATATTTATTTATTTATATTGTTTTTATTTATATTGTTTATGTTTTTGTTTATGTTTTTGTTTATGTTTATGTTTATGTTTATGTTTATGTTTATGTTTATGTTTATGTTTATGTTTATGTTTATGTTTATGTTTATGTTTATGTTTATGTTTATGTTTATGTTTATGTTTATGTTTATGTTTATGTTTATGTTTATGTTTATGTTTATGTTTATGTTTATGTTTATGTTTATGTTTATGTTTATGTTTATGTTTATGTTTATGTTTATGTTTATGTTTATGTTTATGTTTATGTTCTGCCCTTCTCCAGTGGAGTCAGGCGGCATATAAGATAAAAACGATTACAAAATTTAAAATCCCCGAAAGACCATTAAAACCAAAATTCATCCGATACCACAAACATACTAACAGCCAGAGCAGAGTGTTCACACTCAATGGTCCTAGGCCTGCCAGCAAAGGTGTGTTTTTAAAGCCTTTCAAAAGGCCAGGAGGGTGGGGGGCAGTGCGAATCTCTGGGGGGAGTTGATTCCAGAGGACCGGAGCTAA
The DNA here is from genome assembly GCF_031021105.1 of Erythrolamprus reginae. Lineage (NCBI taxonomy): Eukaryota > Metazoa > Chordata > Lepidosauria > Squamata > Dipsadidae > Erythrolamprus > Erythrolamprus reginae. The sequence goes on along the minus strand of NC_091950.1, from coordinate 391,863,456 downwards.
CACAATGAAGGCCCTGCAAGTGGGCATTGCCTGGCTGATGGGACCTGGAGAAGGCCGACTGTGGGATTTGACTGTCCGCTGGGATACATGAGGCAGGAGACGGTTCTGTAAGTACTCTGGTCCTAAGCCATGTAGGGCTTTATAGGTAATAAGCAACACTTTAAATTGTGTCCCTAGATCAATTAGTGGCCAATGCAGTTCCCTGATCAGTAGCCAATGCTCTTCCAGAGCCTCCGTGTGAGCCGAAAATCAGCTGGCCAGTGTGCACATGCGCACTGGAGTGAGCTAGGGCAGATATGGTTCCATGTGCCACCTATGGCATGCATGCCATAGGTTCACCATCCTTGTCCTGACGGGTCCATAGAGATAGCCACAGCTGTTTATTTTTTTGGGGGTTTTCAATCGTCCTATAGATGTTTTAATGCTGGGCAAACTGCCAATTGTGAGATTGTAGTAGGGAAAGAAATGAAACAGCAAATCATGTAGTCAGTGAAGGGCTGCAAAAATTTTTGCTACTACACTGTAGGCGTAGCTTATTGTGTGAGTGTGGTTTGATGGTCATGTGACTGGTTAGGAGTGGCTTGCTGGCCATGTGACCAGGCGGGAGTGGCTTGACAATCATGTGACCGGGGTGGCTTAAAGGTCATGTGACTGGGTGGGAGTGACTTACCGATCAAGATAAGTTTTCAAATAGGTGCTTGGACTCTTTTTTAGTTGATTAAATCACATTATTTGAATAGCCACAAAAAGAACAAATGATAGACAGCATTATTTGTTGAGGAGCACAGTAACATTTTAAGGATTTGTATTGAACCCACAAGGTTCAGTATGATAACAGATTAGGCAAGTAGCTCAATTTGCTTTAATTGCTATAAAATTTAATTATGTTTTAACCTCAGGGAACTATTCAACTTCTTTTACTGTTTTGTACTTATTCTTATATTTGTACCACTGTTGTAAGCCGCCCTGAGTCCTTTGGGATTGGGCGGCATAGAAGTCGAATAAATTAAAAAATAAATAAAAGTTCAGTTCTAGATAATGATTAAAATGATTAACGTGTTTATGGGTAAAAACATACTATTATTTCCTATTTTAAAAGTAATGAAGGATCAGACTAAGGTACTAGAGAAGGAAGAACAATAAAAAAAGCTATTAAGTAATCAATAAATAGTGCATAAACTTACTAACCCCCACTACGTCCCCCCCCCAGCAGCCCATCACTACATGTAGTACATTTGCCTAAATATTTTTTTTCCCATGCAAAGCATATGAAGCAGCTGGGTAATTTGGTAAGCAGTTCTCTATGCATTCAAGATCCAGGAAGCAGCTGTTCAGGGTTGTTGGTCAGAATGGCACTGGATGGGCGTTTGGTGTTAATTCACCAAACCAACCTAATCTGCCACTCAGATTAATGGCTTCATTTTCCCTAATGGAGTAATGAGAGGATGAGGGTAACATGTTCTCCACCTTGTTGTTTCTGCCAAAGGTGGCTTTATTTTTTTTAATCCCTTTGCAACATCTGATTGCAATCAGAATCAAGGCAGGAACTTTCCCCCTCCTAGGAGAGAGTATTGTGATGCCAAATTGTTATTTTTGTGTTTGCTTTCCCCCTCTCTCCCACCCCATGATGATTTCTCCCTCGAGGAAGGTAAATGAAATTAAATATGAAAACATCCGCCCACCCACCTCCCTAAAAATACTTCTAGGGAGGATGAAATTGCAATGTGCCTGGAATAGAAGGCCCCATTTTCCTAAGAAGAGAAACATGAGCATGAATCACGAACTAAGTCATCACGGTGGATTTATTTAGACCTGCTATTGAAATATGTACAATTCAAAAGAGCTCTTTTATAGCAATAGCTAGACTATACCAGCATTCTTCTCAATCATCATAGACACAACAGCTGGAAATGATGGGTGTTACGTACAATCTCAGACAATTGAAGTTGCAAAAAAACAGGCCTAGATAGTTTGGTCCATTTATCTCAACACTGCATACAGTGGTACCTCTACTTATGAACTTAATTCGTTTCCTGACCAGGTTCTTAAGTAGAAAAGTTTGTAAGAAGAAGCAATTTTCCCCATAGGAATCAATGTAGAAGCAAATAATGTGTGCGATTGGGGAAACTACAGGGGTGGTGGAGGCCCTGTTTCCTCCCAGGAGATTCCTAGAGGCCCCATGGAAGTTTCTCCCTGCCTTTTCCAGCCCTGTATCCTCCCAGGAGATTCCTAGAGAGGTCCCACAGAGGCTTCTCCACGCCTTTTCCGGTTCTGTTTCCTCCCGAGAGATTCCTAGAGAGGCCCCATGGAGGCTTCTCCCTGCCTTTTCCGGTTACAGTTTCAGAGGCTCGGGTTTGTAAGTGAAAAATGGTTCTTGAGAAGAGGCAAAAAAATTTTGAACACCTGGTTCTTATCTAGAAAAGTTCGTAAGTAGAGGCGTTCTTAGGTAGAGGTACCACTGTATCTACTTTAAAGGTTTCAGAGATCTTTCCCACTGCACCAACCTTACAGGCTGGAGAGAGAGATCCAACTTTTTTTGAGGGGTGGGGGTGGGAGTTGACAGTGGGGCCATTAGCAGAAACTAGCCTCAACAACTCTGTATTCCAAAATAGCATTTCAGTGAAGAATTGCATTAGAAAGCAGAGGAATGTTCTTTGAGAGTTAGCTTATGTGTTTCTCAAAGCCATTTGATAAATTGGCTTCTCTGGCCCACAAAATGTAAAGACCTGTTGGTATTATGGCCATTCTGTGAGAGAAAACCAGATGACCAAAATCCAGGAAACATCATAAGCATTTCAAGGCTGTTCCAAAGTGATTCCTAGGGTCAATCAGGACTGATTAGAATCTTGTGGTTTGCCCCTCAGAATAGATACATGTTGTCCAAATGATCCCAGCTGGACAAAGACCTCATTTGAGATAGCTCAAGTTTCCAGAAGTATTTATCCAAACCAGAAAGGAGCTACTAGAATAGAATAGAATAGAATAGAATTCTTTATTGGCCAAGTGTGATTGGACGCACATAGAATTTGTCTTTGGTGGATATGCTCTCAGTATACGTAAAAGAAAAGATACATTTGTCAAGAATCATGAGGTACAACACTTAATGATTGTCATAGGGATCAAATAAGCAATGAGGAAACAATCAATATTAATAAAAATCTTATGAATACAAGCAATGTTACAGTCATACAGTCATAAGTGGGAGGAAATGAGTGATAGGAATGATGAGAAAAAAACTATTAGTAATAGTAGTGCAGACTTAGTAACTTAGTAACTTAGTTTAACAGTGTCGAGGGAATTATTTGTTTAGCAGAGTGATGGCGTTCGGGAAAAAATGGTTCTTGTGTGTGCAGTGTTGCCTTGGTGTGCAGTTGCTCTGTAGCGTCATTTTGAGGGTAGGAGTTGAAACAGTTTATGTCCATAATGCGAGGGGTCAGTAAATATTTTCACAGCTTTCTTTTTGACTCATGCAATGGAAGGCAAGTTGGCAGCAATTGTTTTTTCTGCAGTTCTGATTATCCTCTGAAGTCTGTTTCTATGGGGTTGGGTTGCAAAACCAAACCAGACAGTTATAGTGGTGCAGGCGACAGACTCAATGATTCCTGTTTACTAGTCCCAGTAAATAGCTTACAAACTAGTATACGTGATCCCAAACAAAGGAAATCAAAGAAGGCTGTTGACATTGTGCATTGAAATAAAACTAAGAAACAGATTCCTCGATCAAAAGCGAGTTACAAATATAAAAGATTCGAGTTATCGTTGGCCAAACTCCAGATATACTGGGACTGTGCCTCTCAGAATTCTTATACAATTTGGCCTCCAACAAGCTGGGGAATGGGAGGACCAAAGCAGAATATCTTACTAGGAGTCCAATTCTCCCTCATTTGATATAACTGGTTAAATTCATTTCTTTCTCATCTCCAGACAAGAAAACAGAGTATAGGAAGCAGCTGTTGTTATTATGCTAAATAACTTGTGGTGGTGGGGAATCCTCAGCTTCCTTCTATAGTCCTGACAAGTTTAATTATTTCGTTTATAGTACTCCCTAATTCTCCCCCATTTTAAAAGGTCAAATTTCACAAGATAGCAGCAGTTTCTTGTCTCCGTGGTTTTAATTACCCTCTTTCCAGCTCATCGAGGTGTGTGGGGAGGGTACTTCCAAGAACTAACTCTGGACAGTCTCCATTCAGGGCACTCTTGAGCAAAAGCTCTTCCTGGAACTGAGCATATGGATTATCTTTGGACTGATTAAGTATCTGACATTCTGATGTGTGTTTATTAAGGGCTCTGGCTGTGGATTTATTTCTCCTTTGCCCCTTTTGGACAAGTGAGGAAAGAAGGAATCAATCCCACCATTTTTTTCCCTGTTGCTTGGACTAGAAGGGGAAAGTGGCACCACTTTGATTAATTTTACTGTAATTGGTTAATGAATCAATAATTTATTAATTTATTTATTATTTGTATTTATATTGTATTGTTGTTATGTTGTGAGCCACCCCGAGTCTTCGGGGAGGGGCGGCATACAAATCTAATAAATTATTATTATTATTAACCCCTTACACCAAGGTGATTTTCACCCTATGTTTAGGAGCAAGCATAATAATGGAAACCAACTTTCCATTGTTGTAGAAAAAAAGTGTGACATCATATGAACATGAAAATCCATTTTGTATCACAATAAGATACAACTTTGGCAGCATAGGAACTCTCCTGTAGACTCCAACATCAAATAATAATGTTCGTTGTCACAGGAGAATCCAACATAATAAAATCTATACTCTTTTGTTCATAATTTTTTTTATTGCTTTTCTCCAGCATAAAATTAAAAAAAACCCACAATACATAGTTTCCAATACAAAATCAAGCTTATTATCAAAATTAATAAATTAATCTACTCTGCTTCGATGATTATAGCAGAACTGTTTTTTGGAACAATTTGTTCAATAGATTTGTAGGACTCAAATAAGATGTGAATTTGATGACCAGCGATTAATGTAAAGGTTATTGTAATGTTTTAATATTAGATGGAGAAAAGTTATATTTTAAGAGGTTTTTGAATATATAAGATATTATAGGTTTCTACAGTTCTTTGGTGAAAGAAAGAGATATGAGAGCCTCCATTGAATGATTACAAAGTAAAAGATAACATCTATGTTCTTCATGCCTTTCCTTTTATGCTCCTTTTATGAATATTTCTGTCAGAATCATTCAATGTATTTTGGATTTTCCACAAAAGAAATAGGATGCAATTCTGTTTCCTCCAAAGCACAGCAGAATTTGAATAATCTTTAATGAAATGCATTGTGAGACACAACATTGAGAAGAATAAATGAAATTGCTTCCTAGCACCCATTCCGTTTGTCCTCGTCTCAGTTCTGCATATCAGCATAACTGTGAGACAGACCATATTTTTGGTAGAACATATTTGTTCTAAACAAAATAGATAGAATTACAAAGCTCTGCATCAGCCCCTAGTGATGTTGCACAATGTTTATCAGATTCAAATTAATTTCCTAAAGTTTTATATTTATCAGCAGGTGAACATCGTTCAACCCTAGTTATTGCTTTAGAAGCAATAACTTGTAAAAACAGAAAGAAAAACTACAAACAGAGACTCTTCAAAAATAGTTGACACCGAGAACAGAAGGGGCACCCATTGTCAATCATAACAGAAAATATTTGAAGAATAATATTGCTTTCCAGTAGGTTATTTTTGCTGCCGCTGGGGTGAGCCTACCCATAGTTTGAAACAGCTCTTAGAAAACAGCTGTAAAAATGATCGAAACCTTAAGCAGTACTTAACACTTGAGACCCCAAAATACAGAGTCTTGCCAGTACTGAAATTGGTTTGAAATTCAAAATTCTACAGAATAGGTTCATCAACGGACCATGAGTCACAAAGCCTGTGGGTTGAATACTGTTCAGCTGTTCTCAAGAACTATTCTGTATTTGTCACCATTTGTATTTCTGCAGACTTATTAACCAATTTCCTCCCACAAATGACTATATGACTGTAACTTTGTTGCTTGTATCCTTTCAATTTATATTGACTGGTTCCTAGTGTGATTGGATTGCTTATTTGTACCCGGACTATCATTAAGTGTTGTACCTTATGATTCCTGATGAACCTTTCTTTTATGTACACTGAGAGCATATGCACCAAGACAAATTCCTTGGATGTCCAATCACACTTGGCCAATTCTATTCTATTCTATTCCTCCCACAACATTTCAAATTTATTTTCATTAATTACACCAACATATGCATGTTCAAAAATAGCTTAGCAAATACATTAGATTGCATTTTGTTTAATTTGTATTGGGACTAAAGCTATTTTAATTTATTGTATGTTGATGTTATAACTATCACCAGTGACGGAGAATAATGTTTAAACTTAATGCTTAACGTTTAAGAGAAGGAAAAAAGGAAGGAAAGAAGGAAGGAAGGAGGAAGGTTTTTTTATAGTTACATAGAAACATAGAAGATTGATGACAGAAAAAGACCTCATGGTCCATCTAGTCTGCCCGTATACTATTTCCTGTATTTTATCTTAGGATGGATATATGTTTATCCCAGGCATGTTTAAATTCAGTTACTGTGGATTTACCAACCATGGATTTATAACTGTGGATTTATAACCTAGTCATATTATAGAAGAGCTTAAATAGTTAATATTAATCATCCAGCCATGTCATAATCCATTGTTTGGTCTGTCTCTTAGTTAAATGCACTTTTTTTCTCCTGATTGTTATATAAATTCAGAGCACAGCTATTTGTGCAACATGTTTGGCCTAAATCCTGATCCCACAAGTTAGTTAAGCCAAGGGGCCTCTAATAAATGTCAAGCCAACTGGATCACAAGGGTAGGTCAAACCATTAAAAACAATTCACGGTCATTATTTTTTAAAAAATAAGTTTATTTGCCACTTCATAAATTTTCATCTGTATATTTGGCTAACTTTTAAAATTTGGTTTATTTTAAAGGGAGCAGTTTCTAAGCAAAATCCATGATCTCTCACAAACTTGATTGTAGGAAAACAGCTAGTCTGAAATTTCTTCTATATTCTCTATTTATATTGGCTAATTAGCGGTACATCTTTTCTAATGGTGCAATTTTTCTTCATTGCCAATGATAAGGGGAGGGAGGATATGTGCAATAATTTCATCCCTGTCTTTATTAGAAAATGACATAATTATCAAAATTTGTATCTAACTGCTAAGCCCAAAAATGTTAATCAAACTTGACATTCCATAGAACGTGAACAATATTAGTACATAGGTCTATATATCTCCCTGCCTGAGATATATGATATATTCCTCTATGCCACATATTATTTATTTATTTATTTATTTATTTATTTGTTTGTTTGTTTGTTTATTTATTTAGTTGTGCGTATCTAGTTTATATTGGAGATGGAGAGCCTTTTGGAACTTCTATGCAATGGAATTTCATTTTAATTTATGACGATTAGTATACATTCAAAATGGCTATTTATTTATTTATTTACTTACTTACTTACTTACTTACTTACTTACTTACTTACTTACTTACTTACTTACTTACTTATTTATTAGATTTCTCTGCTGCCCTATTCCTCGGACTCATATTTACTTTATTGGGACAATAAAATTATTATTAACAGTAAATAAATTTAAAAATTATTTCAGACTTAAATTGGGACAATAAAATTATTCTAAGTCTTCTAAGTCTAATAGTCCTGCATAATGACATTGTATTATATATCGGTATATATACACACAATGCCAAATGACAACAGGACTATGAGAAACGTGAGTAGTACCAGGGCCTAAAGGAGGATGTGCTATGTTCTAAAGCAGTGGTTCTCAACCTTTCTAATGGCGTGACCCCTTAATACAGTTCCTCAAGTTGTAATGACCCCCCTACCATAAGTCTAGCACCAATTCTCCCAACAGAGCCTTAAACTGATTGGCAGGAAGGTCAGAGGGACATCCCCACTGTAAACACCTGATTGGTCGGATTGTAAAACTAAGTTCCAAGGCGCCAGAATAGAAGCTTTATTTCCTAACACCTGTCTTTTCCCCTGGTCTTAGGTGACTGCTGTGAAATGGTCGTTCGACTCCCAAAGGGGCCATAACCCCCAGGCTGAGAACCACTGCTCTAAAATAAGTTCCCAGGGGTAAATTAGAAGGAGAGAGGGATTTTCATCAGTAACTAACAATAATTTATCTAGATTTGTTCCTAAAAAGAACCTACTATATTTGTTCTAGAGGCTGACAAATTGATAGCTTTTTCAGTTGTCCTAAGGCATGCCTTAACATCTCTTGCAGGGTGAAGTACTTATGGCTCTCTGATTGATGACTGAATCAAAAATATCTGTCCAGCTTATGCTTGGTAACAATAAATACTTTGCTCTGAAAAAAGAGAGCTTCCAGCTTGCCATTTGCATTTTGTAGACCTTACAGAGAGCCAAAATGGAGGCTGCCAGTTCCAGTGATCTAATCTTTTACCAGAATGGAAAAAGTGAGAGCAAAGGTACTTGGCTGTTAGATGTTAGAGCAAAAAGGGAAATGATGGCTCTGTTATGACTCTGGAATAGAAAGCAATTAAAGAAGAATGGCCTGGTTCAACTCTACAACCAGCTGCTCAGAGATTTGAACAAATGGCTTGCTACAGAAAATAAAACGGAGAGGGGCGGCATACAAATCCAATAAATAATAATAATAATAATAATAATAATAATAATAATAATAATAATAATAATAATTATAATAATACAATCCAGTTTCCCTTCCCTTCCCCCAAACCTAGTAACTTGAAGAAATATGGACCTCTCTAGCCAATGATGGCAGTTGAAGTCCACACATTTTCAAATTGCCAAATTTGAAAAACATGGGTATAAATGAACATGAATAAACACATTAATCCAAGCTCTTTTGGACAGGCATTTAAACTAGGTAAAGGGGACAGAGATGTACCAGATGTGGAGGATTTCTGTCCCCGACCAATGAGGATACATCAGTTTCTGGAAGCTTATGAAAAGGGAGCTGAAAATAAAATAGATGTAGTTGTTGATGATAAGGGGCAAACTAATAATGAAAATAATGTTCTTCGGGTAATGTGCACGAATGCTCGAAGCTTGAGCAACAAGCTCTGTGAGTTAATGGCCATAATATCTAGAGATAATTTGGATCTGGTTGCCATAACTGAGACATGGTTTAAGGATTCCAATGAATGGGAAATATCCATACCAGGATATACACTGTATAGGAAGGATAGAATAGAGAGAAGGGGAGGTGGAGTAGCCATTTATGTTAAAGAAAGTCTAAAAACAATACTAATTCAAAATACATGTAAAGATCTGGAGACCCTCTGGATTTGCATGCAAAATAAAGACGGTTCTGTCATTAGAATTGGGGTGATCTATAGGCCTCCAGGGCAATCTGAGGAACATGACAACAAGATGGTGGATGAGATTACCCTAATGGCAGTAAAGGGAGATATTGTGGTTATGGGTGATTTCAACATGCCTGATGTTGACTGGAATATCCCCAGTGCCCTTACATGCAAAAGTAAGAATATAGTAGAGGCCTTTACAGGAGCAGCTATGGCACAGCTAGTTAAGACACCAACTAGAGGGGAGAATATTCTAGATTTAGTTTTTACAAATGGGAATCGGGTTTCAGAGGTCAAGGTGGGAGAAAATTTAGGTTGCAGCGACCATCTATGTTTGTGGTTTGATGTAAAAACTGATTGTGAGCAATCCTATACTGCAACCAAAGTATTGGATTTCAGAAAAACAAATTTTAATGCAATGGGGGAATATTTAAATAATGAATTAAAGGGGAGGGATAAAATGGCAGGAGCGAGCACCCAGTGGACTGTATTAAAAAAGGCCATCTTAAAAGCCACAAGACTTTATGTAAAGCAAGTAACTAAAGGTAAAAGGAAGAAGAAACCGCTATGGTTTAGCAATGATGTAAGGGCTATAGTCAATGAAAAAAGGCTGCCTATAGGAGGTATAAAGAGTCTGGAAGTATAGCTGATAGAGAGGTGTATAAAATGAGACAGAAGGAGGCGAAACAGATAATATATGCTGCTAAAGCCTCAAAAGAGGAAGAAATAGCAAAATCTGTAAAGAAGGGGGATAAAACCTTCTTCAGATATATTAGTGATAGGAAGAAGAAAAACTGCAGCATCACAAAGCTTAGTACCGGGAATAATACATGCATTGATGGGAATAAGGAGATCGCTGACCATTTCAATAGCTACTTCTGTTCAGTTTTCTCAAAAGACACCTTACAAAATAATACTATAGAGGGATATAGCATTGCTTTCAGCTGTATGGATTCAGCTCCAGTGATCTTAGAAGCTGATGTCTTAGAAGAACTTGAAAGATTAAAGATAAATAAGGCAATGGGTCCAGATGGCATCCATCCCAGAGTTCTTAAAGAACTCAGATCTGTCATTGCTACCCCCCTGACTGATTTGTTTTGAAGTGTTTTTAACAGGAAAGTGAACACAAGAACAAGGGGACACAATCTGAAGTTAGTTGGGGGAAAGATCAAAGGCAACATGAGAAAGTATTATTTTACTGAAAGAGTAGTAGATCCTTGGAACAAACTTCCAGCAGACGTGGTTGGTAAATCCACAGTAACCGAATTTAAACATGCCTGGGATAAACATATATCCATTGTAAGATAAAATACAGGAAATAGTAAAAGGGCAGACTAGATGGACCATGGGGTCTTTTTCTGCCGTCAGTCTTCTATGTTTCTAATATGTTAAATTACTTAGAGATAATTCATCTCTTTGTCCTATTCCCTGATCACTGTTGTTCATCTGTTACTCATCTAATTTATTCTCACATATATTTCTGCAACCTTTCACTCTTATCACATTATTCAATGCACCTTCATTGCAGCCTTCATATAAAATATCCCATATTTTATCATATTCAAATCATACCATGAACTTTATTCTCATACCGATACATCTTTTAGCTGTCTGATGAATGGCAAAAATTTCTTGTTTTATTAAGCCACTCAAAGTTTGGAATAGAATAGAATAGAATAAATTATTTTGGCGAAGTGTGATTGGACACACAAGGAATTTGGCATTGGTGCATATGTTCTCATGTACATAAAAAAAGGATATATATGTCAAGAATCATAAGGAACAAACTTAATGATAGTCATACGGTACAAATAAGCAATCAGGAAACAATATCAATATAAATTGTAAGATTATGAGCAACAAAGTTACAGTCATGCAGTCAAAAGTTGGAGCAGATGGGTGATAGGAACAATGAGAAGACTAATAGTAACATAGCCTTAGTGAAGAGTTTGACAGTGTTGAGGGAATTATTTATTTACAGAGTCATGGCATTTGGGGAAAAAAACCTATTTTTCTGTCTACTCTTGGTATGCAGTGCTCTGTAGCATCATTTTGAGGGTAGGAATTGAAACAATTTATGGCCAGGATGCGAGGGGTCAGTAAATATTTTCATGGTCCTATTTATTTAACTTGTGCAGTATACAGGTCCTCAATAAAAGGCAGGTTTATTTATTTATTTTATTTATTTATTTTGCAAAGTACGTCTTTTATCTATAGCAGATATATAATATTAAGGTTGGTAGTAATTGTTTTTTCTGCAGTTCTAATTATGGGTAGTTATACAAATACGCTAAATAAATAAATGATCCAGTCTACACTACACACTCTTTACCAAATATGAACTTGCTTTTGGGGGGAATTTGAGTGCTTTTGAATCACAAATCTTGCAGGGTTTTTTGGCAAGGGTTTTTTGGGACTAGTCTCCCATTGCCTACTTCCTAGGGTTGAGAGAGGGGGACTGGCTTAAGGTCCCCTGCTGGCTTTGTGCCTAAGGCAGGACTAGAACTCATGGTTTCTCTGATTTTACCACTACATTCATTTTGTCAGATTTATATTCTTCCAGTCAATTCTGCCAAACATTTCTTCAACATATTTAACAGACTTTCTGCCCTCCATTTTTTTGCATTTTCTTTTTCTACCTTTCTCTTTACATAAGAACAGTAAATATATTCTTCTGATTGTTAGGCCCAGCTGTAGTCTTTGCACACATCTTAAGAAAATCACATATCTATTCCAAAAATGAAGCATACTCCTACCATAACATTTATCCATGCTTGCTTCCTTTCCAACTTTCTTACAACTTCATGTTTTCTTTTTAATGATTCCTTCTTACACAATGATGTTTATCACATTGTTTCAGTTCTTTCTTTAACATACAGTATCACTATCATTCCTGGAAAAGAAAGTTCTTAAAATTATCCTTCCAGCATTCCTTCGCTTGGTGTCTAAAATAATTTCAATGTTTTCGTTTGCAATTCCATTCATTCTGCTGGGTGACCTTGAGTAGCTCTTTTTAACCATTATGAAAACAACGATTCATTTCCATTAAAGTGATCCTATGTTTCTCTGCTTCTTACAGTTTCAGCTGTTGATTATACTCTGAGCAACCAATGGGGTTTTTTTTTACAATATTGCAACAAACACTTATATGTAAGTTTGTTTTTCTTCTGCACTTGATTTCTGGTCTTCGTTCCACCACTCTTATTTATTTGTATTTGTATTTGTATTTGTATTTGTATTTGTATTTGTATTTGTATTTGTATTTGTATTTGTATTTGTATTTGTATTTGTATTTGTATTTGTATTTGTATTTGTATTTGTATTTGTATTTGTATTTGTATTTGTATTTGTATTTGTATTTGTATTTGTATTTGTATTTGTATTTGTATTTGTATTTGTATTTGTATTTGTATTTATTTATTTATTTATTTATTTATTAGATTTGTATGCCACCCCTCTCCGAAGACTTGGAGCAGCTCACAACAATAAAGCATAGTACAAATCCAATTATTAAAACAGTTTCAAACCCTTACTGTAAAAACAATCAAACATCCCAAACATACCATGCATATACTTCCTCTTAGAGCAGGGGTGTCAATCCCAATTTCATTGAGGGCTGCATCAAAGGTTCTCCTTGGCCCTGGGAAGCAGAGGTGAGTGTGGCCAGGGTTGGCGTGCCCAGCCCACAGCTCTTGTGAGCTCTGTTTTCAGCTGCAACAGTCTCCTGCAACCCTCTGGCAGTGAAAATGAAGCTTGTGAGGGCCGCCCTCCCAAGCTCTGTTTTTGCTGGCAGAGGCACTGCGGGCCAGTACTTTGCTGTTCCCAGGATGGTCCTGCGGGCCAGATCTAAGCACCCTGTGGGCTAGATGTGGTGCGTGGGCCTTGAGTTTGGCACCCCTGCCCAGTGATGTGCTACCAACATTTTTACTACCACACTGTGGGCGTGGCTTATGCATGTTCTTTCAACATCTTTCAGTGCAAATTGGGTATTCTGGGGTGGAGCTCCATTTTCGCTAACTCACTGGGTTCCCCTCCCGTCCGGGCAGTAGCCCACCCCTGATTATCTACTATATAAAGTGTATGTACACACATGCACGCACAGCTCTTCTAAAATTATACAGATTCAACCTCATTTACTGCAATAGGAAAAATATACCCAGAGCCCAGAAAGGGGGGAAAAAAACCACAAATTTTTTCTACTGGTACTGTATACTGTTCTGCCGGGCTCTATGGTATGATTCTCCTGAAAATTCAAGGGTACAAATTTCAGACACACACACACACACACACTTGAAAGTTCAAAAACAATGTTCTTTTATCACAAAATTCAAAAGAAATAAAGCACCCTTTTTTATTGCAAAGAGCACTCGTCCCAAAACAACCTTGTAAGCTGTACAATCCCCTTAATCAGTCCTTAAGTACTTAGCTAGAAGCTGTGAAGAAACATCACAGCCCTCCTTCTTTCATGAAGTGATACACACACACTTTGCTCTGCTTTGTTTTCCAAGTCATGAAAAATCAACAAACAAAGTTCGGAAACAGCAAGGCACGATCCTGAAGAAACAACAATCAGATAATCTTCCACAACGGCCAAACCAACACACTGCTATTTATATCAGCAGCTCTAATTACTGGAGCCCCACCCAAACACAGGTGGCCTCTCTTATCTCCTGTAATATTTCTTCAATTGGTCTCTTCTATGCATAATTCTGCGCATGCGTGGGTCTAACACTTCCACACCCGAATCAACCGAAGATAATGGAGATTGGCTTCCTGGGCCGTGTGCCAAGTCACCCCCACCTTCTTCTTCATCCGAGGAAACTGCACTACCTGACTCTGTCGGCAATAAAACAGGCCTATGACATGTTGATGCTTCCCCTGCATCCACCTCCACATTCCCTGGGGCAGGAGCTGGGCCAGAGCCAACCACAACAATACCTGACCAAAATTTTGCTACTGGTACTACATACCTGACCGTACCCATAGGAGCCCACCACTGCCCCAGCCTTAGAATAATGGCAGTCATTTCTGGGATTCTCTATAGCTGTGATGCTGAACCTATGGCACGTGTGTCACAGGTGGCACATGGAACCATATCGGAGGGCATGCGAGACTTTGCCATGTTTCAGCTACAGTGTGCATGCGCATGCTGGCCAGCTGATTTTCAGCCTTGGGAAAGGCCATTTCATCCTCCATTACCTGAAGCCCCAGAGGCAAAAATATCCCCCAACTGACAAATCAGAAGTTTGGAAAAATGGACTTCTATTTTGCCGTTGTGCTGGTTTTTGCACTCCAGAGGGTTCAAGGAAGCAGCACAATGGGCAAACCGGAAGTGCGTTTTTTGAACTTCCGGTTTGCCCATTTGGGCATTTATGGGCTTCAGACAGGCCCGTGTGCATATGTGGGGGGCAGAATGGGCAGAAGTAGGCTGCTAAAGTGGAACGGTGATGTGTGCTCACCCCCATGGCTCTGAAACATGGGTGCACCTGCGTCTCCACGCACGATTCTGCTACCTGCACAGATGCAGTAGCAGAATTGTGCTGGACTCCGCTAGCACTCAGAGCCACGGGGGCAAGCACACATCACTGTTCCACCTTAGCAGCCCACTTCTGAGCATGGGTGTGTGTGTTTACACTTGCGTGTGTGTGGGGGGGGTAAGGGTTGTGGGTGCACACATGCTAGTACACCCCCACCCACCCCTTTCGGCAAGCAAACAAAAAAAGATTCACCATCACTGCTCTATAGGATAATTCTTTTTATTCTGTTCCAAACAGCCTCTACTTTCTCTTTCAAACCCTTTTACCCTTTATTGATTTTCTCAATCTTTCATTGTAAACCACGAAATAAATCAGGCTTTTTAAAAACTAATTCTTTTTACTCACGTGCATGAGTGCAACAATATTTTAATCATGTATTTGAAATGAACAAGTTCTTCCCTAAGCAAATACTCATCAAACCATCACCATTCTCACACATTCTTGAATCTGTGACAATCTATTTCTTCTATTCTTTTTTCCATCCACCATTCATATCTCCTAAGAGCCCCCCTCCCCACCACATGGCAATAATTTAGAATGTTACAATTCTGGTACTTCCATTATTAATATTCACAGGGGTATAACATGCAGTTATCATCAATTTATTGCTAGTTTCATACACACCTGCAACAGTCTAAATAATTCAATTCCTTGCTTTTATTTATTTATTTATTATTAGAGTTAAAAGGGACCTTGCAGGTCATCAAGTCCAACCCCCTGCTCAAGCAGGAAACCCAACACCACCCCAACCAAATGGAAGTCCAATTTTCTTTTGAATGTGTCAAGTGATGGGACGTTCACAACCTCCGCTGGCAGGCTGTTCCTCTGGTTGATCGCTCTCACCATCAGAAAGTGCTTCCTTATTTCCAGATTGAATCTCTGCTTGGTCATTTTCCATCCATTGCTCCTGGTCTAGCCCTCTGGTGCCCTGGAAATAGTGTGACCCCCTCCTCTCTGTGGCAACCCCACAAATATCTGTATACAGTGCTCCCTTGATTTCCGCAGGGGATGTGTTCCGAGACCACCCACGAAAGTCGAATTTCCGCGAAGTAGAGATGCGGAAGTAAATACACCATTTTTGGCTATGGACAGTATCACAAGCCATCCCTTAACACTTTAAACCCCTAAATTACCATTTCCCATTCCCTTAACAACCATTTACTCACCATTATTACTGGTACTCACCATTGAATAAGACACTTAGTGATCCTGATATTTATAAACATAATTCTTTATTAACAATAATTTTTTTTGGTCATTTATTTGCAAAAATTATTAGTTTGGCGCTGGCTTATGACGTCATTGGGTGGGAAAAACCATGGTATAGGGAAAAAACCGCGAAGTATTTTTTAATTAATATTTTTTGAAAAACCGTGGTATAGGCTGTTCGCGAAGTTCAAACCTGCGAAAATCGAGGGAACACTGTACTGCTATCATGTCCCCTCTGGTTCCCCTTTTTGTTAAACTATCCATGCCCAGTTCCAGCAACCTCTCTTCATATGTCTTGGTTTCCAGTCTTTTTATCATTTTAGTTGCTCTTTTCTGCACTTTCTCTAAAGTTTCAATGTCCTTTTTGTAGTGGGGTGACCAAAATTGAACGCAGTACTCTAGGTGTGCTCTGACTGGGGCATGATAGAGTAGTATTAATAACTCCTTAGTCTTGGCTTTCTGACATATATTCAGTCTTTTTGCTCCTAATTAAATCTACCTCTTTGCTCTTTTTCTGCATTTGCAGCATTCTTTTTGAAATCATGTGGGTTCTCATGTGTTGACTGCAAAACCACTTGTGCGACCTTCTAAAGCCTATTTAATGATTGTTGGGATTTAACAAGGCAATCAGGCATATGGTACATCCAACCCCATCCAGAACCCTTTCAAAACAACCTGGTAGCCAAGTATAATTTCCAGTTGGAAAAAAAATAATCAAAAAAGGGGAAATTGGTTCCTCCATGTAATTTGGGGGAGTAGAGACAAGGGAAGAATTCCGAAATAAACATGTTAATCCAAGAAAACATTCCAAACCACAGTGTTGAGGGGAAAGCTTCATAATTTCACTCAGCCATTTCAAGATAATTGCCTCCATCTCACTTCTCCCTGGCCAGGAGTTGGCTGTCAGTGTTGGATGCTTTTCTTCTAAGCTGTCAATAGTCTCTGTTGGTTGAACACTTTTTACATCAACAGTTGATGTCCACATGGACAGACACTGCTAGTCTTAGCTGCTGCCATATATCATAGCTAAGCACATCAGGCAGAATAGAACCTGCAAGGGAGAGGATAACGATCCACAAATCATATTTTATTTATTTATTTATTTATTTATTTGATTTTTTTTTTTTATGCTGCCCTTCTTCTTAGACTCAGAGTGACTTACAACTAGTGATGGGCGAACCCAACGGTGTTCAAGTTCGGCAAGTTTGGATGAACTTTACGCAAAATTCGGCCGAACTTGAACCGAACCCGAACTTGAACCCGAACGGGGAATCCCTCCCATGAAGAGATTCCGGGGGCGGAGCTGTGACATCACCGGCAGGTTGCTAAGGACGCCAAGGTGATCACTTCCTGGATTCCATGGTTTTCAATCCATTTTTTTCAGCTCTTTGAACTATTTGAAATTATGTCCCCAAAGTGGACATAAGTGGACTTTTTTCCTTTTAAGATGTTTCACTTTTCATCGAAGAAGCTTCTTTAGTTCTGACTGAACGATAGAAGATGGTGGAGTTATATTCTTTGCAGGCATCTGGTTGTTAGCTTGGAACTTAATTCCAAAAAAGTTTCCAGACTCATTTGTACTATTCAGGTGACACCCCCCCCCCCAAGGATACAGATAAATCCTCCATGACTCTCAAAAAGAATGCTAACACCCTAATGGCTTCAAGGAATATAAATCCTTCTATTCACCACCATTCCATGAGAACTGAAGAAGCTTCTTGAATGAAAAGCAAAATATCTTCAAGCAAAAACAAACTCCAGCTTCCTTTTGAAAAAGCATCTTTGGGATAACCATAATTTTGAATGGCTGAGAATCTCCATTTACATTTGAAATTATATCACTAAAACTCAGTAACAAAGCACCAAAAAGAGCAACACAATTTCCAAATTATTTTTTTGACCAATGACTTTAAACTTTATACACTTTGACAAATCTTTTAAAATAAAATAAAATTGCATTTCCATGAAAAAATATTCTGAAAACCATTGGATGCCTGTATGTTCAACATCATATTGGTTGCCACTTGTGGGCATCACCAGCGTTGGTATCACATAATATTGTGAAGGAATAAGAATTTCTTTCTTTAACCTATGTAAATGATTGTATTAATATAATACAAATATTATATTTGTATTATATAGAATAAATAAATTCTAGGATAGTTAGAACTTGAGGTAAAATGTTTTCAAACTGAGTTCCGAAATGGAGTTGTAACATAACATAACATAACATAACATAACATAACATAACATAACATAACATAACATAACATAACATAACATAACATAACAAAACAAACTGTAACATAAACTGTTTCAACTCCTACCCTCAAAATGTCGCTACAGAGCACTGCACACCAAGACAACTAGACACAAGAACAGTTTTTTTCCTGAACGCCATCACTCTACTAAACAAATAATTCCCTCAACACTGTCAGACTTTTTACTAAATCTGCACTTCTATTCTACTAGTTTTTCCTCATCATTCCTATCATCATTTTCCTCCCACTTAGGACTGTATGACTGTAACTTGTGGCTTGTATCCTAAGATTTTTATTAATGTTGATTGTTTCTTCATTGCTTATTTGACCCCTATGACAATCATTAAGTGTTGTACCACATAGTTCTTGACAAATGTATCTTTTTCTTTTATGTACGCTGAGAGCATATGCACCAAGACAAATTCCTTGTGTGTCCGATCACACTTGGCCAATAAAATTCTATTCTATTCTGTTCTGTTCTATTCTAAAGATGAATCTTGGCATAATAAAGAATCAAACCTCCACATAAATGATTACTCGAGCTTGCCAAAAAATCCATCTACATACAGCTCTACACCAACCTATTAGTCTGCTGGCACTTTTTACAAAGGAGGAAAATTCCCTTCATAAATTCAAAGGTATCTTGCAACAAGCCAGAGTTGTGTAAATGTGCTAGATTGTAAACAGTTTAGGAATAATAGGAGTTGCAACCTGATAATTATATTAAGAGTGCTAAAATGGGTTGAAATATCTGAACCATATTCAGAAATACCTTGTTAGTAGCTTTCTATTTAAAGGCAACTAATTCCAATGTGTCTGCTAACTCACTCTCTCTATCTTCTCAGATGCATTCAGATCTCAGTTACAGAATGTCTCCAATAGAAATCTGAACTGCAGGAAAAGTTATATTTCTTCTTTAGCCCCTTGTTTGATGACTTGATGCTGGATATCAATGCTACAGTGCCAAATGCCGGAACTTCAAAATGAACCCTCTTTTCTCCCAGACAGGGTCTAAAAATCTATAATTTTTTTAAAAAATGTTCTTTCTTGAAATAGACTTCACGTCCAATTAAAAAGAAAGAAAAAAAAAAGGAAGGTTTATTTTCTTTTTGTCTTCTGTCTTTTTGTCTCCTGTTCCAGTAAAGATTCTCAGTTAAACCACCCGTAATTCCAAGACTCTAGTTTTGGGCCAAAGAATGTGGAAAGTGTGAGGCATTTGGGAGGTTCTGTTTGTGGGCCAAAATAAAGCAGTGCTTCAAAAAACATGCTTGTATGTAACATGTTGAGAAGTTATTCTTCCAAACTTTCCTCTCCTTGTGAAAGATAGATAGATAGATAAGTAGGTAGGTAAGTAGGTAGGTAGATAGATATAGATACAGAAAGAGAGATAGAGAGAAAGAAAGAAAGAAAGAAAGAAAGAAAGAAAGGAGAAAGAAACTGAGAAAGAAAGAAAGAGAATGAAAGAAACAGAAAGAAAGAAGAAAGAAAGGAAAAAGAAAGAAAGAAAGAAAGAAAGAAAGAAAGAAAGAAAGAGAAAGAATTATTATGTCTGGATGTGAGTAGAAGTGACAATACAGAAGAGATTAAATATGATAAATGGGTGTGTGAACAGAAACTTTATGAACTGTGCAGCTGGAATACAAAGGGGTTTGGCTTGCTAAAGGATTTATTTGTTTGTTTGCAAAATGATGCCCTGCTCAGATCCAAAATAAATGCAATTGTATGTTTTTATTCAAATTGTGAAGAAGGATAATGTTTATATTTTTTTAAAGGCACGTAGGGATTTTATTTGAAGATATACAACTGCTCTCCATGGGCCTAGTTCCCACAACAAACTAAGCCCATTATCTAGGTTTAGGTTTTGTTTGGTTTTAGCTGAGCATGTTGTGAGAATGCAATCTTTGTAGACTTCTACATCTATCAATGTCTACCTGCACTGGCAATGGCAAGGATTTGCTTTCTTATTCATTGCTACTGAGTAATTTTATGTGGTGAAAACTGAAACTGGGACGCTGCATAATGAGCTTTGTTGTCTCTTTGTCTTAAAAGCAATAGCATTTATACACCACTTTACAGTGCTTTACAGCCCTCTCTAAGCAGTTTACAGAGTCAACATATTGCCCCCAATAATCTGGGTCCTCATTTTACTGACCTCAGAAGAATGGATGACTGAGTTAACCTTGAGCCTGATGAGATTTGAACTGCCAAATTGCAGGCAGCCAGCAGTTAGCAGAAGTAGCTTGCAGTACTGCACTCTAACTACTGCATACAAAGCATACAACACTTGCATTCAGACAACATACTGTAGATAACATGGTAACTGAATCAATTCATTTCATGAGTTCTCACATCAAACTAAATACTATATAGCTTGAATTACTAACAAACCATTGGGTTTGTTAGTAATTCAAGCTTTCAGTGTAAAAGTTAAAAAGAAATAGTTTTTAATCAAAAGCAAACACACAAAACACACATTACCTTTCTGGTTCAACACCAAAGTAACTATGCAAAGAAAAGGATTTCTTTCTTAACAATAAAAATGTTCTGGTATAAGCTCAACTTTTCCCAGTCAGATAACTCAGCACAATAAGGTATCACAGATCATTTTATTACAGGCATTCTCACAATAACTCACAGTTATGATCAATGTACCCTCTAATTTTTTTTCTGTGTGGGCGGAAAAGTATAGTGTCTGAGCGACAGTCCCTTTGGGACTGGGTGGCATAGAAGAATAAATAAATAAATAAACAAACAAATAAATAAGAAAAAAATCCCTTTTTTATTAAAAGAAATTAATAATTAAAAAAAACCCAAAATCCATTACTATTAAAACTAAATCAACCAGCAAAACCAAAAACATAACTATTAATAAAAACAAGTGAGGGCTGGGGTTTTTTTCTGTTATTATTTAAGTGCTTTTACCATATGCTTTAAATCAAGAGTCACTTCTCTCTCTGTTTCTCTCTCTTTCCTGTCATTCTCTGCCTCAATCATTTTCTCATTTCTCTTTTTTTCTCCCCTTTTTTCTATCATTTCTCTCTATCTCTTCCTTCCACTCTTCTCTCTCTCTCTTGCTTTCTCTGTCTCTCTCTTGCTTTCTTCCTCTCTCTCACTGTCTTCCTTCCTCTCTCATCTCTCTCTTTCTTTCTCTCTCTCTTTCTCTCTCTCTCCCCCTCTTTCTCTCTCTTTTTCTCACTTTCTCTCTCTTGTTTTCTTTCTCTCTTGCTTTCTCTCTCTCACACTCTTTCTCTCTTGTTTTCTTTCTCACACTCTTTCTCTCTCTCTTGTTCTCTCTCTCTTGCTATCTCTTTCTCTCCCCCCTTTCTCTCTCTCTCTTTCTCACTTTCTCTCTATCTTGCTGTCTGTTGCTCTCACTCACTCTTGTTCTCTCTCCGTTCTTCTCAGCGGAGGCTGGCGAAGTGATATTCAATGTCGGGGCACGCGGGCGGTTGCGCGCGCTCCCTATCCCCCTGCTAGCCTGCTCGGAATATCAAAATAAGAAAAGCCTTCACCCCCGACATTGAATATCACCTTCGTCGGCCTTCGCTGAGAGAATGCCTGCCCCGCCTCTCCTACAACCCCATTGCTGAGAGCCCGGGACGAAAGTGCTCTCGGCAAAGGTGAGACGGGCAGGGCGTGCGTTCCGGGTGCGGGAGGAGCCGCGCCGAAAGGCAGGAGGCGGTGTAGGAGCAGAGGGGGCAGATCGGGCGGCAGCGCCGAAAGGCCAAGGGGGCTGGAGGCACCGTGGGGAGGCAGGGGCGGCCGCGGCTCCCTTCCCTTCTGCTGCCGGTGCCTTCCCGTCCCCCCACGGGCTGGCAGGGGGATGGGGAGCGTGCGGCTGTGAAAAAAGTTGCGCACGGGGGTATTTGGGGGCATGCGCGCACACACGCGCGCAGCTTTCGGGGAACAGTGGTTATGATGTGATTCTTCTGCAGTATAATCTTTCCCATTGTGCAGGCAAAAAGAGGTTGAATTGACTGGGTGTAGCATCTACATGCTGGCTGGCTTAGTGAGTGAAGACCAAAGACCTGCTGGAATGTTCTCTCCAATTACCCTTCATCCCGAGTCAGAGCCAATAGGTATACACAAATGTGGTCACATGTAAAACTACATTACCCAGAGTGCAATTTCACTATATTTCCCCTAATGCAATACAGTGATCCCTCGATTTTCGTGATCTCGTTCTTCGCGAAATGCTATATCACGATTTTTCCCACCCGATGACATCACTCTCTTCCTTCCTTTCTCATCTTTCTTTCTCTCTCTCTTTCTCTATCTTGCTTCTTCCTCTCTCACACTCTCTTCCTCCCTCTCTCATCTCTTTCTTTCCTTCTCTCTCTTTCTCTATCTCTCCCCCTCTTGCTGGCGGGTGGCGGGCGGCGGGCGGCGGGCGGGGGGGCGGGCGAGCGGGGGCATCAGCGAGGAAGACCGAGGGAAGGTTCCTTCAGCCGCCCAGCAGCTGATCTGCTCGGCAGTGCAGCGAGGAGCCGAATCGGGGTTTCCCCTTTGCGTGGGCGGCGGGGAAACCCCGATCTTCATCTGCTCGCTGCTGCTGCGCTGCCGAGCAGATCAGCTGCTGGGCGGCCACAGCAGCAGCGAGCAGATGAAGATCGGGGTTTCCCCGCCGCCCACGCAAAGGGGAAACCCCGATCTTCGTTTGCTCGCTACTGCTGCGCTGCCGAGCAGATCAGCTGCTGGGCGGCCGAAGGAACCTTCCCTGGGTCTTCCCCGCCGCCCACGCAAACTCCACCATCTGCGCATGCGCGGCCATGAAAAAAGGGCGCACATGCGCAGATGGTGTTTTTACTTCCGCAACCCTACATCGTGAAAAATCGATTATCGCGAGGGGTCTTGAAGACAGCAAACTAAACTTAAATACAGTAAATTTGCTAGGACAGAAAGGGAACAAAAAAAAGGTAACCATTTAAACAAACGTAACAGCTTTTCCCAAAGTCCAGATGTAACTATTTCAACAGGGTTGAAATTGTCAAAAAAATTCTAAACCACACACACAAACACACAAGCCTAATCAGAGTTCACTCGGATGAAATCCAGCCACCGGGTCTTTATCTAATGTGAACTATAGCCAACTGGATTGTGGATTCATCTAGGATGCACTGATTTCAGCAAATGTTCAAGCACCACTTCCAGGTATGCTATTTGAGATTCCTAAACTAAAGATGTAGGGAAGCAAACAGTGACTTTTTATGCAAAACACAAACCAGATAAGAAAGAGCTACACATAACATACCTTTGTTCTATTCCTATATCTCTTCTTCTATTCTTTCATTGATATGTTCTATTACTCTATCTTCTTTTCTATTCTTTCTTAGATATATTTTACTTTGAATATCTCTTCTATAACCTTCATCATACCCACTAAAACCCTCATTGTGTATTGGAATAAACAAACAAACAAATAAACAAACAAATAAATATAAAATTACTAATACTAATACTAGTGGACAATCCAACACAGAACCCTTTGATTGACAGTGTCTTCCCCAAACTTTTCTCTGAGTGTCGACTCAGATTCATAGTTAACTAGTAATGTCAAGGATTAAACCTAAAATCGGAGCCGTCGCTCATATAATACCATAGTTATGCCATAGCCGATTAGACAAGACCATTGGCCTAAGTGAACAGTCAGGCCCTAATGTCACTTTAATTATTAAGTTAAGTGTAAAGTAGTCACAATTTTGAACTTTGATCCTCAGCTAGTTTTTGTATTTGCCCAACAGCAGATGCTTTCATTGAAGGATCTAATCTGAGTTGGTCACCGGGACCAGAGGTTTAATCTTCTGAGCTTTTGGAATTGTGCTGGAGTCCATCTTCAGAGAACTTCTCTCTCACCAGAATTCTGATGAGAGAGATGTTTCCTGAGGATGGGCTCCACCATGACTCTGAAAGTTTGGAAGACTAAATCGCTGCTCCTAGAGACCAACCCAGATAGGATACTGCAACCTCATCTTGTAATACATATATTTACCTTCATTGGCTTTCCTTGAATGTGATGGAGAGGGATCCAAACAGTGGGAATCTCTGATTGGTGATTGATTGCTCCCACTGATTTCCTTCCTTCCTTCCTTCCTTCCTTCCTTCCTCCCTTCCCTCCCTCCTTCCTTCTTTCCCTCCCTCCCTCCCTCCCTCCTTTCTTTCTTTTTTTCTTTCTTTCTTTCTCTTTTCCCTATCATTACTGATTGCTATTTAACCTCCTTAGGAGGACAATCTAAATGAACTTCAGGTGACCTCACCTGTAGTAGTATGGAGTATTATGCACAATTGGAGCATTGTGCATCCTTGGGAGTTCTGTTTCTTCAAAAATGTGAATAGGTTTTATAGCTCTTGAACTTGTGTTATTAAATAGAAATGTTTCAAATGTAAACATTTCCTGGC
Source organism: Erythrolamprus reginae (assembly GCF_031021105.1). Lineage (NCBI taxonomy): Eukaryota > Metazoa > Chordata > Lepidosauria > Squamata > Dipsadidae > Erythrolamprus > Erythrolamprus reginae. The sequence continues at coordinate 391,838,677 of NC_091950.1, read as the reverse complement.
ATAGGACATATACATATATGAATTTAAATGTCATACTTTCTATGACATTTTTAGACTGTGCAGAGTAAAATGGAAGACAGATACACTGATGAACAAACATGTGGGACTGTCATAAATTGCAGAGCATCCAGGTCGTACACACATAGACACATACACAATCCTTTTTTCACAAGTTTAATAGTCCTGCAACTTCCAGACATTCTGGTCTTTTTTTCCAGAATTCAATTCTTTTGGCTTTCTCACTACTGTTTCCATTCATATACTTCTGCCTCATAGGGATGGAGAAGAGATCAATTTGGTTCTACTCTCGTATTTTTTGAGTCAATGAATGAATTAAAATGTAGTTGGCTTTGAAAAGTAAACTTTCCTAAATATGCCGATGTAAGTGGATTTGTGATAAAAATGAAATGAAATGGTGTTGGAAAGAGTATTTTAGGGAATTGTGTAAGAATGATGGTGATACATTGAACAGTGGGAAGGAAATAAATGTTAAATACTACTGTCCAAGAGAAAAATAAGAAGGAAGTCATAAATATAATGTAATAATGTTGAAAAATACTATTAAATATTTTATAATTTGAAAAACATGGTAATAGGGGATGTGATTTACTTTTCGGGTAGCTGTGCAACTTGTTTGGCTGGAGCGTGAAGATTAAACCCCTGCAAGAATGTTGTTAGTATTTTTCTACACAAACTGAAAGATAGTAAGAATGAATGAAATACTATGGGAGGATTAGTTTGCTAAGTGTATTTCTTATTGGCTGGTGATCCAAAGGAGTGAAATGGCATAATGTCGTAAGGAATATGGATCTGAATATTAATGTATAAAAAAACAAGGTAGTTGTGAATGACTAGAAGATGAAATTAATGATTGCAACATGTGCATAAATGGCAGAAAACTACAGCAAGTACAGTGGTATCTCAGTGCTGATCATTAATTGATTTTGCAGGCATGATGAATACAAAAGACGATGAGTACCGAAAAAGTTTTTCCCATAAGGAATAATGTAGTGAGTCACAAGGCAGCCAACACCTACAAGTTCTAACGTGCATCAAGTATCAAACAAACAATGAGTGTGAACACAAGAACAAGGGGACATAATCTGAAGTTAGTTGGGGGAAAGATCAAAAGCAACATGAGAAAATATTATTTTACTGAAAGAGTAGTAGATCCTTGGAACAACCTTCCAGCAGATGGGGTTGGTAAATCCACAATAACTGAATTTAAACATGCCTGGGATATATCCATATATCCATCTTAAGATAAAATACAAAAATAGTATAAGGGCAGACTAGATGGATCATGAGGTCTTTTTCTGCCGTCAGTCTTCTATGTTTCTATGTTTCTATGAGTATTGGGACAATATTTTCATGTCAAAATGCATTGAGTACCAAACCTGATGAGTTTCAAAGCAGGTCAGTACCAAGATATCAGTGTGTATAAATGTAAGTACTCTATAGAATAGGGTTGTCAAACTGCTGGCCATGCCCACACCTGGTTTAGCGAAGGGGAAAAAGTCCCGATATATCATGTAACGTCACCCTGACAATTCAAGTTTGACACCCCTGTTGTAGAATGTTTACTGAAAATGAGAAAATGGTTGGAAAACCTGTAAATTTTAAATGCTAAGAGATAGTGGTTAATATGCAGCTTGTTTTAAGTAATGAATGTTGAAAGAAGCAGATCTGGCTGAATTTAGGCATTGTACAGTACAGTATTTCTATCAGGAGAGGCAGACTGATGAAAACACATTGTATCATCAATCACCTTTCCCTTGCCTCGAAGGCAGTGAAGGGCTACCAAAACTTTTACTACCACACTGTGGGTGTAGCTTATGCAGGACAATCTGCATTTTCTTTCAACATCTTTCAGTGCAAATTGGGTGCTTTGGGGTGGAGCTTCATTTTCACTACCCCACTGCATCCCCCCCCGTTCGGGAAGTAGCCCACCTCTGTTCAAAGGTGAATTTTCCAAAAGGCAAGTGGGATTTCTTGGGGTTTCCCTCAAAAACATTTTGTTTCTCAATGAACAAGCTTCTTCATCTGTCTTTTGGAAAAAAATACTTTGGGAACAATCATGACCTGGATGGTTGAGAATCTCCATAGACATTTAACTCCTTCCTTTGTGTACAGACCTAATAGAAGAGGACCTAATGAAATATACTGCACAAAAAACTAAAGGGAACACTCAAATAACACATCCTACATCTGAATGAATGACATATTCTCATTGAATAATTTGTTCTGTACAAAGTTGAATGTGCACAACAGTATGTGAAATTAATTGTCAATCAGTGTTGCTTCTTAAGTAGTGATGGGCGAACCCAACGGTGTTTGGGTTCGGCAAGTTCGGACGAACTTTACGCAAAATTGGGCCGAACCTGAACCAAACCCGAACCCGAACCCAAACGGGGAATCCCACCAAGAGATTCCGGGGGCGGAGCTTTGACATCACATATACTGGCAGGTTGCTAAGGACGCCAAAGTGATCACTTCCTGGATTCCATGGAATCCAGGAAGTGATCACCTTGGCGTTCTTAGCAACCTGCCAGTGACATCAAGGCTCTGCCCCCGGAATCTCTTCATGGGAGGGATTCCCCAGCTCCTTCAAAGGGAGGTCTTCACGTAAAAATAAACATTGGTATTTTTACGAAAAAGGACGCCGCAGCAGCGCTGCAAGCAAAACATGTTTATTTTTACGTGAAAGGACCGCCCTTTGCTTGCAGTGCCGCTGCGGTGTCCTTTTTCTTCACAATCTGAAGTTTCCGAACACTCTTCAAAGGTAGTCCCATGTAGAGAGCGTTGCAGTAGTCGAACCTCTAGGTAATGAAGGCATGAGTGACTGTGAGCATGATAGTAACTCGCTGATACTTGAAGGGCTGTCACAGGAAAGAGGATGTCAATTTACTCCTAGAACCTGAAGATAGAAGAAAAAATGGATAGCGGTTATACAGAGAGGTATCAAAAGTCAAAATAAGGAGATATTTTCTTAATATGGGAAATTTATATTATCTGCAGATTTAATCAGCATTCCTCCCTACTTTTGGTCCAATTCAAATACTATTGAAGGATAGGGGCGTAGGGAGCCATTGTTGTGGTTCTTTGATTATGATTTTCAAGGTAGTTTCGTATCCTCTTGATCATCATGCTGTTTCACTGACATTTTACCAACTTCTAATCAGCATGTCACAAGGGACTGTCTCAAGTGCTTTGATGAAATCAGGATGTGTTACAGTTCTGTGCAAAAATGTAGTCATATGTGAGATATTAAACTATTGAACATGGCAGGTGCAGAAATTTGGCCAGTCTTTCAGACAATACTTTATAATGTCTCCTTTGGCAGAAATAACAACTTCTAAGCATTTCCTGTAGCCAGCTTAAAAAAAAAAACCTGTTTATTTTTTGCTCTTGGAATTTATTTCTGTTCTTTTCGTAGACGTCCTGGAGCTCAAAAATATTTTTAGAGCTCCTTGCCTGCAGTGTATTTTTTTAGATCCCTTCGAAGATTTTGAATCTGGGGAAGCAAATATCATTTCAAAAGAAATCAGATATTTTAGCAACATTAAGTATCCAAGAGAGCCAGTTTGGTGTAACGCTTAAGGCAATCAGGCTAGAAAGTGGGAAATTGTGAGTTCTAGTTCCACATTAAGCATAAAGCCAGCTAGATGACCTTTGGCCAGTCATTTTTTCTTAGCCCTAGGTAATCAACAATGGCAAAACACTTCTGAAATTATGCCAAGGAAACTATAGCCCAGACAATCAACACTGACTTGAAGGCACCCAAAACAGAACAAAACAAATTTCCAAGCCAGCTATGACGTACTTACCAGAAAGAAATATAAAGGTGATTCTTATTTTGAATATGCAAACGACTGTATTTAAGGAGTAAGCATGCATTCAAACTTGCAGAACTCTTTAGGATTTTATTGTACCATGAAGAGATTTTGCCCCGGCCCTCTGCAATCAGCTCCCCCAGAGATTAGAATTGCCCCCACCCTCCTCGCCTTTCGTAAGCTCCTTAAAACCCACCTCTGCCATCAGGCATGGGGGAACTGAGATATTCGTTCCCCCTAGGCCTTTACAATTTATCCATGGTATGTTTGTGTGTATGTTTGGTTTTATAATAAGGTTTTTTAGTTGTTTTAGTATTGGATTGTTACATGCTGTTTTTATCATTGTTGTTAGCTGCCCCGAGTCTACGGAGAGGGGCGGCATACAAATCCAATAAATAAATAAATAATAAATAAATTCACTTAGGAAATCACTGAAACATACAATTTAATTAGGGCCAGAGGTGGGTTCCTCCCAATTCGGACTGAGTCTATGGAACCAGTAGTAACCTGGTGGCCTGGGTCACTGGAACTGACAGCAACCCAGGCCTGCCATGCCTAGAAACTGGCTCTCCACAGGTGCCGCCATTTTGTTGCTTTTGTTTTTTTCTTCTGGGCTTTTAGCACTGCTCATATGGGCACCTGTATAAGAAGTGAACTGGCAGCGAAGAAAATCAGAACCCATCCCTGGTTAGGGCGCCTTAATTTTTCCATTAAATAGTATGACAATTATAGCAATAAAGGTTGTCATTTATAACGTAGGAGAAAGATAAGAGCTGTATTTTATAAATGCTGCTGATTTAAGGAGAGAATAAAATGTCAAAAATGTTGAGTTGCCATCCTATTTTAAAATGGTTCTGATTTATCTGTGCATCACTGTGGCTGGGTCCATACAATATCCTAAACCAAAAACACAGTACTGAGTTACCCATCATTTGTGGTTTATTCAACAGATCAAAGTTAAATAAAACAGGTCTTCATGTTGTGTCTGAACCTCGTTAATTAGTGAACTCATACATCTTTTGATTTTGGATTTGTCTATTGTGTAAATCCTACCATTGTGGTTTGCAAATTTATTTATTTATTAGGCGGATTCATATACCCCTCCCCATCTCACAGATGTGACTAAACAAATCATAGTTTATGACAGATTTAGGTAACCGTTGGTCCCCAAAGAGTCTCTTGGTCATTTCCAAAACCTCTTCCAGCCATGAAGACTGGGTTGCAAATTTCAGAAACATTTTGAGGTGGGAATATACCAAAACTATATTATATATTCCAAATAGACATAACACACTTTAAAAAGCAAAATATCACAAACCCACAGGAAAAATGGGAAATCCCTGACCATTGTTGAGTGCCATATGGTTCCACTATTTTGAACAATCATCCTTTCCACTACAGCCCTAGTTCTTTCCAAAGGTTCATTGCAACCTTTATTCCCCAAAAGGTTGCCCTACTCCTAATTCATGCAAACCCAACTCACCCTAGTTAATTTATATTTGTTTGTTTATTTGTTTGTTTGTTTAGTCAAGATAAAAGTATAAACATGATTTTGAATACATGAAAAGGATACGAATAAAAAGGACATTAGGACAGGGATGGTAGGCATGCTGGTGCGCTTACACAAGCCCCTTACAGACTTCTTAGGAATGGGGTGAGGTCAACATTAGACAGTTTAATTTTAAAGTTTTTGGGGTTAGGGGAAGAAATCACAGAATCAGGTAGTGCATTCCAGGCATTGACCAGTCTGTTGCTGAAGTCATATTTTCTGCAATCCAGTTTGAAGCAGTTTAAGTTTGTATCTGTTGTTTGCTCATGTATTGTTGTGGTTGAAGTAGACATTTTAGCAGATTTTTTAAACATAATTATTCTAGTTCTAGTTCATTGAACCTAGTTCAATGTTCTCTTCCAACTATAATGGGAATTAGAGTTTCAGAAACAAAAGGAATCTCAATATTCATTTACTTAGATATTCTGTAAATAATAATGTAAATTTCTAGCATTCTCTAATAGATTATTTTATTCCTGGGATATTTTACTACTACAAATCATACAGCTGGACAGTGGATAGTTTGAATTAAACTTTAATAAATGAATTGGACACTTTACTGTCTCCAAAGAGAACATAATCTCAGTTCTATGTTTAAAAGACTTTTTGGTAAAAATATAGAAGACAAAAAAAAAGTTTTAAAAGAGGAATAAAACATATAATTATGCTTTTTATCCTTCTTTCTATTGAATTGAATATTCAATTCCGTTCCTTTCCTCTTTCCCCCTTTTGAATAATCAAATCCAGAAGTTATCAGATTTTTTTCTTCTTTCAACAAAATGCCAATATAAAGTTTCCAATCTTTCAAAACTTCTTCATTATTTTTTTTCATCCAAAACTCAAATTCAAGTATTTTTATAATCCAATCTTCCACTGCAGGTATTTTATTACTTTTCCACCTTTTGCACGCATCACTCTTGCTGTACCCATGTCTAAGAGCGTGGTACCATGGTCTTTCGGAAATGAAGGATTCCAATGTAAATGGCCTGTTACCAAGCTCAGTTGTTCAAATCTTATTTCCCAGTCTGCTTAGCATAAAAAGTCAACCCCAGCCTGAAGGCTCGCATACTGCTGATGCATTGTTTATGTTTACGTGAACATTCTCCATGTATGTGTGCCCTGCTTTCCCCTAATTTGAACCAAATGTGTGGTGTTAATATCCCTTGCTTTTTCTATAAACAAGCAATTGCATCACCAGAGGCACAGAGCCAGGTAGATTCTAATAATATTTTAAGTAATTACTACATTATTATTATTTGGTTGAGTTTGGCTTCCATCCACAACTTGCAATGTGGAATGTGCAATAAATTTAAAATTCCCTAGAAATTAGAAAGGTGGTGGTGGGGGATAACAACTTCATTTCCTTGGCTCTTTTACTACAAATGATAAAAAGTGTTTCTGGGTATGGGTTAGTTACAAGCAATGTACGAGCTATTCATGGAGAAAATAAAGTTTTAGTTTTCATTTAGGTTTAAAATGTAGCCAGTTTGGAGTCTAGACCTTTCCATATTCCTCAGAAAGCTGAAGACCTCAACTATGTCCTTGGTCTTTTCTTTTCCCACCTATTCTTAGTTTTTAAAACCAGTCACTGCATTTTATATTGTAGTTCTGGCCAGCTGTTGAGCACACAAAAATCTAGTTGCCTAGAAACTGCATTAGTTCCTCCCAATTTCAAAAAAAAAATCTAAGAGAGCCTTTAAAATATTGCTATATTGATTTCCAGATGTCATTTCATTAATTTTGAAATTTGACTGCCTTTCTCTCTCCCCCCACCCCCGTGTGTGACTCTTTTTACATGAATTAGTAAGTTTACTAAATTTTCCTTCTTCTTAAAATAAATGAGGGTTAGCATGCTGGGCTCAGCAGTTACAATGCCTGGTTTGTTGGCAAGAAAGCTGGCATTCCAAGTGCAATATATATATAAAAATATTTATATTTATATTTATATTTATATTTATATTTATATTTATATTTATATTTATATTTATATTTATATTTATATTTATATTTATATTTATATTTATATTTATATTTATATTTATATTTATATTTATATTTATATTTATATTTATATTTATATTTATATTTATATTTATATTTATATTTATATTTATATTTATATTTATATTTATATTTATATTTATATTTATATTCATTTATTCATTCATTCATTTATTCATTCATTTATTCATTTATTTGTTTGTTTACTTGTTTGTTCATTCATTCGTTTGTTTGTTTACAACATATGAAAAAATACAGTTCTGAAATCCAATAAAACTAAAACAAACAGCCCCCAAACCCCAATTTAATCTATAAACAGTCATATTCAGTCCACCAACATACTTTCCATTCATTCATAGGCAGGGGCTGTAAATATTAGTGTCCCCAACCCTGTTAGCACAAGTGTATCTTCAAATTCTTACAAAAGGCAAGGAGGATGGGAGCAGTACGAATCTCTGGGAGGAGCTGCTTCCAGAGGGCTGGCCCCCCCACAGTGAAGGCTATTCTCCTAGGCCCTGCCAAGCAACATTGACCAGTCGATGGGACCTGGAGAAGGCTGACTCTGTGGGACCTGACTGGTCACTGGGGCTCATGTGACAGAAGTAATATGATGGAGTTCCAGTCGTTGCCCCAGCTCCTGCTCCAGATAGCAGTTTGAAAGCCTGCAAATGTGAGTAGATAAATAGGTACCACTTTGGTGGGAAGGTAACAGCACTTCATGATGTCAAGCTGGCCACTCTCGACCCTGGAAATCTCTTTAGATAGCGCTAGCTCAATGGCCTTGAAATGGAGACGAGTACCACCTCCTACCATCAGCAATGACTACTGGAGTAAAATCCGCAGAGACTCCTTTACCTTTATTTTAAATTAAATGACACGACTGTACTCTAACAAGCTTTCTTTTTTGACTCAAAGAGATCTGGAAAACATGTGGACCACAACCAAGATCACCGTCAGTTTGGAATAGATCACACAGGAGGAAAATTTAATTCACAGTTCAATTTTGAATGCTAATTTGATTACATTGATTGTCCAAAGGATTCAGGACAAACCTGCTGCCCTGCCCTCTCCGAAAAACACCCACAAACCCCACAGAATAGAGCAAAACATAAGTGTCTCATTTGGGTAGGAGGACAGTGCCAACTCAAGGTCTTGGCAACTAAGTGCACTTTTTAAATAGGAATAATTAATGTTATATGGAATTTAGCCAGTGGTGCATATCAAAGGAAACTAGAAAGATTTGTGGCAGTGGTGAGCACTATCAAAACATAATATCTATGGAGGTTTCCCATCTCCCCTTACTCCGCCCTGTGTTTCAGAAGTAAAATATCAGTAAATATCAGTTGTTAGGAAACACAGTGGAAAAGTGGGATTGCTTTTGATCCTAGCTTAAGGGCTTTCAAACTCTTGGTTGAGTCTAGTGGAAGACAGATATTGAAATACAAAGAGTTTGAGGGCAGTAACAAATGGCTAAGTTTAATTTTATACATCCTTTGCTTGGGTTAACATAGTGAATGCCCCCCTTTTTTTGAGCTCACATAATATATTGGTGCACCAGTTGTGGCCCTATCTGGACCGGGACTCACTGCTCACAGTCACTCACGCCCTCATCACCTCGAGGTTTGACTACTGTAATGCTCTCTACATGGGGCTACCTCTGAAAAGTGTTCGGAAACTTCAGATCGTGCAGAATGCAGCTGCGAGAGCAGTCATGGGCTTACCTAGGTATGCCCATGTTTCACCATCACTCCGCAGTCTGCATTGGCTGCCGATCAATTTCCAGTCACAATTCAAAGTGTTGGTTATGACCTATAAAGCCCTTCATGGCATTGGACCAGAATATCTCCAGGACCGCCTTCTGCCGCACGAATCCCAGCAACCGGTTAGGTCTCACAGAGTTGGCCTTCTCCGGGTCCCGTCGACTAAACAATGTCGTTTGCCGGGATCCAGGGGAAGAGCCTTCTCTGTGGTGGCCCCGACCCTCTGGAACCAGCTCCCCCTGGAGATTAGAACTGCCCCCACCATCCTTGCCTTTCGTAAACTCCTTAAAACCCACCTCTGCCATCAAGCATGGGGGAATTGAGACATCTCCCCTGGGCCTATACAGTTTATGCATGGTTATGTTTGTGTGTATGTTTGCTTTTAATAAGGGGTTTTTAGTGATTTTTAAATTATTAGATTTGTTGTACATTGTTTTATTGTTGTTGTGAGCCGCCCCGAGTCTGCGGAGAGGGGCGGCATACAAATCTAATACATAAATAAATAATAAGTAAGTATTACTCCTAAACTAAGAAAAAATCTAGGTTTGCAGCTGCACACCCAGATCATAACCTTTCTGACTTGTAGCATTTGAGTGTGGTGTGATTGTGTAGCATTGATTGTTTTTAGTAATAATGGGTTCTTGTTTTTTTAGATTTTTATTGTATTGTATTGTTATTGCTGTTGTGAGCAGCCCCGAGTCCTCGGAGGGGGCGGCATACAAATCAAATTAATAATAATTTTTATTTTTATTTTTATTTTTATTTTTATTTTTATTTTTATTTTTATTTTTATTTTTATTTTTATTTTTATTTTTATTTTTATTTTTATTTTTATTTTTATTTTTATTTTTATTTTTATTTTTATTTTTATTTTTATTTTTATTTTTATTTTTATTTTTATTTTTATTTTTATTTTTATTTTTATTATTCAAACTTAGTGCATTTTGAGGACAATACACAGCTGCAGATGTGGTCTGACCCACAATTTGAGAAGCCCTAACTTGAAGTATTAAGTGAACTTGCCCAAAATTTGCTCTTCCTATTTTTATTTTATAAAGATGACTAATATTCATTGTAAACTATAATTTATGGGTTAGCATGTTGTGTGAGCCCATCCAATTGATGTTTTAGTCTGGGTCACAGTTAAGCAAATCATGGCACACAAATTATATAAACATAGCAAACACTGACTAGATGGACCAATCTTCTGAGTTGGCATAAGGCTGCTTTCTAAGTTGCTATACAGTATTTACTTGGAAGCAAGAATTAAATATGTTTCATATTACATCTTTGGAATTTTATTTTTCATTAATGGAGACAAAATTCTGTGTTATGATGCCCAAGATGGCCCTCTCTGGGACCAACAATTGCAAGTGTTTCAGATTTTCTCTGTTGCTGTTGGGTGTTGAGAGACCCTTTACAGTTCAGGATAAATATATTATGTTACATGTTTGTGTTGTTTTCCTTTCTTTCTTTTTACTGACTAAATTTGCCTGGCACACTATGTAATTTTGTCTTTGTTTTTATTACATGCTTTTAGTTTTAATTGCATCCACATTTATGCTTTGCAACCTACATTGACTTAAATAGTGTTGATGTCTGGGTGGAGAAAGTGAGATATAAATATATACTCTAAAATATTTCTGAATGGGTGATTTCAGAATATATGCTCCAGAATGTAAAGTGATACTTTCCAACAGAATACTGTACCTCCTTTTAGGTATTATAAGGAGGCAGTTTTAATTATTTAGATGGATTAAGAAATTGTGTAATGAATGGACAGAATAAAACATAACATAAAGTCACTTGACTCTTAGTGACTACATAGATAGATTATCCCCATGAAAATTTGTTGCTATCATGGTCCTTCATACCAGTGATGGGCTGCCAACATTTTTACTGCCACACTGTGGGCATGGCTTATTTTGTGGATGTGGCTTGCTGGCCAGGTGACCAGGTAGGAGTGGCTTGCTGGCCATGTGAGCAGGTGGAAGTGGTTTGACAATCATATGATTGGGGGTGGCTTAAAGGTCATGTGACTGGGTAGGAATGGCTCACCGACAAGATAAGTTTTAAATAGGTGCTTGGACTCTTTTTCAGTTGATTAAGCCACATTATTTGAATAGGCACAAAAAGGACAAATGATAGACAGCATTATCTGAGTCTGCGGAGACTCTCCGAGTCTGCGGAGAGGGGCGGCATACAAATCTAAATAATAAATAAAATAAATAAATAAATTATTTGTTGAGGAGCACAGTAACCTTTTAAGGTTTTGTACTGAACCTACATCCCTACATCCTCTGCAATGACCATTCAGTGCTCTTTGACTTTATTCAATGTTAGTTCTCTGATTTTATGAACCGCCTGCTACCGCACGAATCCCAGCGACCGATAAGGTCCCACAGAGTTGGCGTTCTCCAGGTCCCGTCGACTAAACAATGTTGTTTGGCGGGCCCCAGGGGAAGAGCCTTCTCTGTGGCGGCCCCGGCCCTCTGGAATCAACTCCCTCCGGAGATCAGAACTGCCCCCACCCTCCTTGTCTTTTGTAAATTACTCAAGACCCACCTATATCGCCAGGCATGGGGGAACTGAGACACCTCCCCCAGGCTTTTACATTTTATGTTTGGTATGTATGTGTTGTTTGGTTTTAAATGATGGGGTTTTATATATTTTTCTCTTTTAATATTAGATTTGTTCCACTGTAACATTGTTTTTATTATTGTTGTGAGCCGCCCCGAGTCTTCGGAGAGGGGCGGCATACAAATCTAATAAATTATTATTATTAATTATTATTATTATGTTATTAATGTTGAAATACTGTATAACACTACCTTAGCATCAGTGCAGCTAGAACAGTGGTTCTCAACCTTTCTAATGCCGCGACCCCTTAATACAGTTCCTCATGTTGTGGTGTCCCCCAACCATAAGTCTAGCACAAATTCTCCCAACAGAGCTTTAAGCTGATTGGCAGGAAGGTCAGAGGGACACTCCCACTGTAAACTCCTTTGGTCAGATTGTAAAAAATATGTTCCAAGGAGGCAGAATAGAAGCTTTAGTTCCTAACACCATGAGAAATTTGTCTTTTCCCATGGTCTTAGGCAACCCTCATGAAATGATCATTTGACCCCCAAAAGGGGTCCCGATCCCCAGATTGAAAACCACTGAGCTAGAATGAGCTGTTCATTCATGGACTGGGGAGAAAGGCAAGTCATGAGGATATGGTAGACGGAAAGCTATTGCCTGGTGTATTTTCACACTATAGTTAGGGGCAAAATGGGAAATGTTAAAGAAGACAGACCAAAAAATGAGGACCTTTTAAAGTCTGCTTTAGAAAAATGGCTTCTTTAGCCAATCCTCTCCCCCCCCCCCCATTTTGACATCTTTCTAAATATTTGAAAAACTACACACGCAGGGCTCTTAATCCTCATTCTTCTAGACTAAACACGCTCCATTTCCTCTTTCTGTCCTCATATAAATTGTGTTCACTTCTCTCGAAATATCATTTTTGGATGAATTGAATTAGAAGTGTCTTAAAAGGTCCACAGGTCCACAATTCTGTTTGGCAACTTCTGTTTTCTAAGGGCAAGATCTGAGGGTGTCTTCAGCTTACTTTGGGAGGTTGCTACGTCTGACATTGCCAACAACGTTATGTAGTGATGCCAATGGCAAGGCTTTCATTCAAACAGAAGCCAGACACCACACCAAACCACTATGAAGTTTGTAAATAAGTTTATGGCTTAGCATCATGTATGAAACGGGTCATTAAGATGAACAAAAAATATAGTTAAAACAAAGCTAGTTTAATGAAACCAGACACTAGGCTGCTAATTAACTTCCTAGGTTGGTATACTTGATATTTCTCTACTTTTCAGACTTAAATTTTAATTCTTGCCCTCCCTCTGAAAATATCTAAGTATCATCATCATCATCATCATCATCATCATCATCATTATAGAATAGCCAGGCCCATAATAGATTCCTGAATGACATCAGAGTGTGAGATCTGATGATTTATTTATTTATTTATTAGATTTGTATGCCGCCCCTCTCCGTAGACTCGGGGCGGCTCACAACAGATTGAAACAATTCATAACAAATCTAATAATTTACAATTTTAAATATTTTTAAAACCCCATTATTAAGCAGACATACGTACCAACATACCATACATAAATTGTATAGGCCCGGGGGAGATATCTCAGTTCCCCCATGCCTAACGGCAAAGGTGGGTTTTGAGGAGTTTACGAAAGGCAAGGAGGGTGGGGGCAGTTCTAATCTCTGGGGGGAGCTGGTTCTATGGTTACTACACCTGAATCATGGGTAATGCAGATGATCAGAGCAAAACAGTCTTCAGGTGGGATTTGGGATTTCTCTCACGGTTCATGTGCCCTTTAAATTTTTTTCTTGGCTAATGATTGGCAGCTCTTGGAGTGCTCCCCCTAGCTGTCCTACACCAGCTGGGGTTGATTACTGCAATGTGAGTTCATTTCAATTTACCAAACAGAAAGCAAAGCTGACTATTATAAAATTGGAAAGAGCAGGCAGAGCGGGCATGCAATTTGGCAGTTGGATTTTCTTTTCTTTTTTAAGAAGGTGGGATGGTTTTTACCTCCAGGCAGCTAAACTTCAAAGAAATGTCAAAGTTTCTTTGCTCACTTTATTTTCAGATAGCCAGGTCAACCGCAGAAATGGGATCACTCCCCCATCACCCGAACTTGGTTAGAAAATTAAATTGGAGAGAAGGAGTTCATGTTTTCTTGGCATACAAATGATACATCCAGGAAGAGTGTGTAAAGGAAGAAATTAAGATGTGCTTCTATGTGACCTCAAATGTGTTCCGTGGCCCCATGCTCAGCTTCAGCTAAAAGTGTATAAGCTTCAGACAAGGAAGTCTTGTCCTGCCTTGGAGATCTATTAAATAGGTGAAATGGTAGACAAACAGCTTTCTTTCTTTCTTTCTTTCTTTCTTTCTTTCTTTCTTTCTTTCTTTCTTTCTTTCTTTCTTTCTTTCTTCCTTTCTTTCTTTACTTCCTTCCGCTGCAGTAGCGCCAGACATCATAACGTGAGGTCTATTGCAGCCTGGATTTAAAGCAACAGTTCACTTTTGTTGACTCTTCTTCAGGAGTGGGCACATTTTTTCCCAGCAAAAGACCCTTATTGGAAATATTGAAAAGATGCTCAGGAAGAGCCTCATTCTAAAAAGCATAGAGGGAATTTATTTATTTATTAGATTTGTATGCCGCCCCTCTCCGCAGACTCAGGGCTGTTTGACTGATAGCAGAATTCTCATACATTGCCTTCTCGCTGGCAGCCACTCTATAGGTAGTAAATCTATCAGAGTGAATTCATAGAGGAGCAGCTGGCTCAGGGACAGCCTAACAGTGATAGCGAAGTATTTTCTCCCCAAGTACTGAAAGAGCATATGCGCACGCTATTGCGCATACGCAAGTGCTCACACCCATAATTCAATGCCTGGAGAGGACGAAAAGAGCTTCCCCTGCTCGCCGGAGGCTCTCTGGAGGCCGGAAACAGCCTGTTTCCCAACTTCTAGTGGGCTGAGTTGGCTCGTGTTTGCCTTCCCCAGAGGCTTCCCTGGAGCTGGGGGAGGGTAAAAACTCCCTCCATCCACCCCCCTGGAGGCTCTCTGGAAGTCACAAACACCCTTCCAGAGCCTCTGCATGAGCCAAAAATCAGCTGGCTGGCACACACATGCGTGTTTGAGCTGAGCTAGGACAATCAATGGCTCACGTGCCAGAAGATATGGCTCTGCGTGCCACCTGTGACACCTGTAGGTTTGCCATCACTGGCCTAACAGCTTCTCTATCACTCCAACACCCTCTATATTCATAAACCTGAAAGGTAGCCTGGTTGGTCTGCAGACTGTAATTATATTGATCATCTCATAGGCCTATACCTGATTGAGTATTTTCTTTATGGGTGTTCACATTTTTGGGAGGAAAACAATGGCCTTCTCTGGTTCCATTTTCTGAATTAGCCATCCCATATCTATCCATGGTTGTCCTCCCAAGTCCTTCTGCAGTATTTGGATGGCTTCTAACTTGTAAAATATTCTTTCAGGCAGTCAGCCTTATTTGTGACAATTAATAAAAGTTCACAAATTGAGTTTACAGTTCCTCCTCTCTCAGAACCACTCTCTGAGAGAGGAGGAAAGTTCTGCATACTTTTTGCTTTCAAGTTTGGTTTGTGAGTTCCATTCCAATAAGTCACATAAATCAAATTTATCTGATAAAGCGGATGCAGATAAGTTTCTTACTGGAACAAAGTGTCTGTTTGCGGTATAATCTTCCATTTTCTGCTGCTTCAATGGCTTGGATGAGCTCTGTGTTGCTGAGTGCTGTCTCTTTCTCCTTTTCCCCATTCTTAAAAATCCTGGCTTGTAGTATTGTTTAAATGTATCTAATGTATCCCATATCTATCCATGGTTGTCCTCCCAAGTCCTTCTGCAGTATTTGGATGGCTTCTAACTTGTAAAATATTCTTTCAGGCAGTCAGCCTTATTTGTGACAATTAATAAAAGTTCACAAATTGAGTTTACAGTTCCTCCTCTCTCAGAACCACTCTCTGAGAGAGGAGGAAAGTTCTGCATACTTTTTGCTTTCAAGTTTGGTTTGTGAGTTCCATTCCAATAAGTCACATAAATCAAATTTATCTGATAAAGCGGATGCAGATAAGTTTCTTACTGGAACAAAGTGTCTGTTTGCGGTATAATCTTCCATTTTCTGCTGCTTCAATGGCTTGGATGAGCTCTGTGTTGCTGAGTGCTGTCTCTTTCTCCTTTTCCCCATTCTTAAAAATCCTGGCTTGTAGTATTGTTTAAATGTATCTAAAACAAATGGTAGCCACACCATATGTGCTTTAATAAAAGTCCGGTATAGATTTAAAATAGATTAAAAATGAGTTAAAAATATAAAATATTTTTGTTAAAATATGTTAAAAATATAAAATGTTTTTAATATTTTTGTAGCCTTTAGTCTTTAGGCTATAGGCTCAGGAAATGAGCCTGTAGACTAAAGGCTAAGGTCTCTGCCTTACAAGACAGAGACCCCAGGTTCAAATCCCAGTAAAAGAGTATGGCTACCTGATGAAGGCAAATGAGCCCGAAATAGATCTATAGTAGTCTCCCTTCCTTTTCATTAACAGCAAAAATATGTAACACACACACACACACACACACACACACACCAACCAGTGGAAATTCAGCAAAAACATGTGATACATACATGCATACATATTTGTGTGTGTGATAGCGCTATCCTAGTCTCCCTTAATTAAAAAAATTCAGCAAAAACATGTGATATATATATATATATATATATATATATATATATATACTGTATATATATATACTGTATATATATATATACTGTATATATATATATATATATATATATATATATATATATATATATTTGTTTTCGTAAATTTTCACGGGTATATGTATGTAGATTGTTCTGAGTTCGGGTTTTGCCCTGTGTAATGTTTTGCATGTCTATGCGACGTTTCGGTGAAATCACATTCACCATCTTCAGGCTGGAGTTCCAATCTTTGTGTTGTTGTAAATGGAATATTAGCAAACTGACATTTCTTTCTAGTATGTAGTGTGGGGGTGGAGATTTGCTTTGAATGTAGCAAATAGATTGGGTGACTATGCTTCAGTGATCTGATTGGTTGGTGTAATCATAGTTGTTAGAAGGAATGACATGAAGATTTTATGAAGTTTTTTGTTTAAGGCTGATTTCCAAATATAAAATTCTAAAATCATAATAATTAGAAGGATTGACATGTTGATTATTATGAAGTGTTTATTTTGTTTAAGGCTGGTTTCCAAATCTCTGGCAGGCGGGAGGTATCATCTCTTTTATTTAAACAAAGGGGTCTCTTTTCAATTTCGATAGCTTCTAGAGAGATTCTTTTATATAAATTCTCTGTTTTGTGGAGTAATTTAGTTTTTTCAAAGTCAATTTCGTGCCCTGTTTTTTTAATGTGCTGGATAAGGGAGGAGGTCTTTTCTTGTTTTTTGACTGCATTCACATGTTCTGCTATGCGTTGGCTCACTCTTCGGTTAGTTTGTCCAATGTATGTGGCTGCACATGTTTTGCAAGGGATTTCATAGATTCCTTGGTATTCCAATTGGATTTTATCTTTGGGGCTCCTTAGGATATTAGATATTTTTTGGTTAGTGCAAAATGAGGTTTTGATGTTATGTTTGTGCAGGATTTTACTAATTTTATCCGTGGTGCCTTTGATGTAAGGAAGGATGGTGGTGCCATTGTCCTGTTCTTGATCTTGTTTTTTGGGGGGTGTCTCTTTATTGATTAGGTTTGTTATTGTTTTCTCTTTGAATCCATTAGAAATTAGTACATCTTTGAGTTTGTTCAATTCAGTTTTTAAGTGCTCATGGTCAGCTAAGCGTTTGGTTCCAGAACCAAACGCTTAGCTGACCATGAGCACTTAAAAACTGAATTGAACAAACTCAAAGATGTACTAATTTCTAAAGAGACACCCCCCAAAAAACAAGATCAAGAACAGGACAATGGCACCACCATCCTTCCTTACATCAAAGGCACCACGGATAAAATTAGTAAAATCCTGCACAAACATAACATCAAAACCTCATTTTGCACTAACCAAAAAATATCTAATATCCTAAGGAGCCCCAAAGATAAAATCCAATTGGAATACCAAGGAATCTATGAAATCCCTTGCAAAACATGTGCAGCCACATACATTGGACAAACTAACCGAAGAGTGAGCCAACGCATAGCAGAACATGTGAATGCAGTCAAAAAACAAGAAAAGACCTCCTCCCTTGTCCAGCACATTAAAAAAACAGGGCACGAAATTGACTTTGAAAAAACTAAATTACTCCACAAAACAGAGAATTTATATAAAAGAATCTCTCTAGAAGCTATCGAAATTGAAAAGAGACCCCTTTGTTTAAATAAAAGAGATGATACCTCCCGCCTGCCAGAGATTTGGAAACCAGCCTTAAACAAAATAAACACTTCATAATAATCAACATGTCAATCCTTCTAATTATTATGATTTTAGAATTTTATATTTGGAAATCAGCCTTAAACAAAAAACTTCATAAAATCTTCATGTCATTCCTTCTAACAACTATGATTACACCAACCAATCAGATCACTGAAGCATAGTCACCCAATCTATTTGCTACATTGAAAGAAAATCTCCACCCCCACACTACATACTAGAAAGAAATGTCAGTTTGCTAATATTCCATTTACAACAACACAAAGATTGGAACTCCAGCCTGAAGATGGTGAATGTGATTTCACCGAAACGTCGCATAGACATGCAAAACATTACACAGGGCAAAACCCGAACTCAGAACAATCTACATACATACATACATACATACATACATACATACATACATACATATATATATATATATATATATATATATATATATATACCATAAACAGACACTTCAGGTGCTTTGGAAAATAGGGTTGTCCCCATTCTCTGTGACAGCCCTTTAAATATTGGGCAATGCTATCATGTCATCCCTAGTCCATCTTTTCATTAAAGTGGACATACACAATTCCTGCAACTGTTCTTCATATGCTTTAGCTTCCAGTCCAGTGAAGGGCCGCTCTTCTTACCTTCTACCAGAACTCTCTTGGAGTCCGTTGCAGGTGCCCAGGCACCTGTCGGCATGAGATTTGGCTTCTGTGCATGCACAGCAAGCCAAATCTCATGCAAGGACCTATGTCGAGATTTCGGCTATTTTTGTCAATATTTTTGCTTCCATGCATGCGCAGAAGCAAAAATTTGGTGAAAATACCAGAAACCTCACTCTCGTTTGTGACCTTGCATGAGACTTGGCTTGCTGCGCATGTGCAAAAGGCAAATCTCACGCAGGGGCACGTCGGGGCACACAGTTGTGCATGTATATGGGATTTTCCTACCAGAAGCATGTACCAGGGAGCCCCGGATGCTGCCTGCCAATGCTCCAGTCCCCTAATCACCTTTGTTGCTCTTCTCTGCACTCTTTCTAGAGCAGGGTGTCAAACTCACATGATCACCAATGTTCCCCCTAAGTTGCATAGCTGCACGGCTGCGCACCTAACAAGAGCATGCCGTGCAGCAGTTTCCAACTGCCTTGTGCCATTTTCTAATATCGGAGGCTGCATACCGGTACTTGCGCACATGACTAAAGAACGGCGCGCAGCAGTTTCTAATTGCCGTGTGCCGTTTTCTAATGTTAGAGGGATCATTGGTCATCATAGCTGCATCATGTGATGTATCAGACTTTTTTACCTTTACTAAAACAGGCAGGGGTGTGGCCAGCACATGTCACATCCAGCCTGTTAGCCCGGACCTTGACAGCCCTGTTCTAGAGTCTCAATTTCTTTTTCATAGCATGGTGATTAAAACTGGATGCAATACACAAATGTGGTTGACTCTTGCCAAGTTCATGTGATTTATCAACACTACCACCCACTCTCATACGGGTCAGAATATCCAGGGTTGTTACAGCGGGATATTGCATAATCCCAAGTATCAGACTTAATAACAAAGTTTAGTACAACCCTTTTTAAAACAGATCATTCTTTGTTAACAAAGATCCTTCTTGATATTCACATATGCTTATACTACAACAGAGGATGTCTCCTCTCCGGATATGATGGATTTCTTTGGAGTTCAGGGCATGCAGGCTTCAAAGTGTGTATTTTTTTTCTTTTTCTTTTGTCATCCTAGCTCTTGCTTGGAGGTCAGCCATCTGCTTTTCACATTACAGGTCTTTTATTAGCAAATTCAGTTTTGTTTAGTTCTGGAGACCTCACCTACAAAAAGATATTGATAAAATTGAAGGGGTCCAAAGACGGGCAACAAAAATGGTGGAAGGTCTTAAGCAAAAAACTTATCAGGAAAGACTTAATGAACTCAATTTGTATAGTCTGGAGGACAGAAGGGAAAGTGGGGACATGATCAAAACATTTAAATATGTTAAAGGGTTAAATAAGGTTCAGGAGGGAAGGATTTTTAATAGGAAAGTGAACACAAGAACAAGAGGGCACAAACTGAGGTTAGCTGGGGGAAAGATCAGAAGCAACGTGAGAAAATATTATTTTACTGAAAGAGTAGTAGATGCTTGGAACAAACTTCCAGCAGACGTGGTAGATAAATCCACAGTAACTGAATTTAATCATGCCTGGGATAAACATATATCCATCCTAAGATAAAAATACAGGAAATAGTATAAGGGCAGACTAGATGGACCATGAGGTTTTGTCTGCCGTCAATGAAGCTCAGAAAGCAACAAAACCCCTCAAACTAATATTAGTTTATGTGACACATATAGCTTTGATTTAATTGCACAGATTACTAAAAGTACATTCCAGAAATTGGGTAGGGGTCAGGGCAAAAGCAATAGCATTCAGACTTACATACTACTTCCCAGTGATTTACAGCCCCCTCTAAGCGATTTACAGGGAGTCAGCCGATTGCCCCCAATAATCTGGGTCCTCATTTTACCAACCTTGGAAGGATGGAAGGCTGAGTCAACCTTGAGCCTGGTGAGATTCGATCTGCCAAACTTCTGGCAGCTGGTGATCAACAGAAGTGGCTTGCAGTACTGCACTCTAACCACTGCACCACTGAGGCACTTGCCAAAATTTTAATATTTATTTTAATTAGAATGAAATGCAGTTAATTCCATTATTACCCATCATAATTCCACACTGAAATGGGGTTTGGGAGGTTTGCAATTTTGCATCTTGTGGGACTTGGTCATTTTCTTAAAAATCTTGCAAATTGGCTCATCCTGTTAAAGCATGATGTAGTTTCTTTGAAAATGAATATATCCTGTGAATAAATAATTGTGATTTGTTAGCCCTATTCTAGGAACTAATGTGTTGTGTAAGCTAAGTATTAAATAATTGCCATTCTTGGTTCAAGAAAATGTTATGGCTAGGCTTTTTATGTTTCATCCAAAGCTTTATAGATGGGATGGAGTAAAAGAGAAATATGGAGGAGAAGAAACACAGCGCTCAAAATAGAGGAAGAAAGAGAGGGGGGTATCAACCTGGTTTTATTGATCAATTTTTATTTTTAGGGGCTGGCACATTTCAGACTCCATGTTGCTCTTCTTCAGGAACATGAAGAAAAATGGGCTACAAGAATGGTGGAAGGTCTTAAGCATAAAACTTAACAGGAAAGACTTAATGAACTCAATCTGTACAGTCTGGAGGACAGAAGGAAAAGGGGGGACATGATCGAAACATTTAAATATGTTAAAGGGTTAAATAAGGTCCAGGAGGGAAGTGTTTCTAATAGGAAAGTGAACACAAGAACAAGGGGGCACAAACTGAAGTTAGTTGGGGGAAAGATCAAAAGCAACATGAGAAAATATTATTTTACTGAAAGAGTAGAAGATCCTTGGAACAAACTTCCAGCAGACGTGGTTGGTAAATCCACAGTAACTGAATTTAAACATGCCTGGGATAAACATATTATTATTATTATTATTATTATTATTATTATTATTATTATTATTATTATTAATTGGATTTGTATGCCGCCCCTCTCCACAGACTCGGGGCGGCTAACAACAGTGATAAAAACAGTGTGTAGAAATCCAATACTAAAACAGCTAAAAACCCTTTTTATAAAATCAATCATACATACAAACATACCATGCATAAATTGTAGAAGCCTATGGGGAAAGAAAATCTCAGTTCCCCCATGCCTGACGGCAGAGGTGGGTTTTGAGGAGCTTACGAAAGGCAAGGAGGGTGGGGGCTATTCTAATCTCTGGGGGGAGTTGGTTCTAGAGGGCTGGGGCCGCCACAGAGAAGGCTCTTCCCCTGGGTCCCGCCAAACAACATTGTTTAGTTGATGGGACCCGGAGAAGGCCCACTCTTGTGGAATTGTGACCGGAAACTGATCGGCAACCATATATCCATCCTAAGATAAAATACAGAAAATAGTATAAGGGCAGACTAGATGGACCATGAGGTCTTTTTCTGCCATCAGTCTTCTATGTTTCTATGTTTCTATGTAACATAAAATATTGTGATTGTTGTACGTATTGTTAGGGATTGGGATATGATATCAATTCCCCACTCAAAACTCACTAGGAGCAATGTAATGCAACATTTGTTATAGTTAAACACAGCAGTGAAATCTACTTACTGTCCTTACTGGTTCGGAAGCATGGCGCTTTTTCACCCTCTGTGCATGCACAAAAAGCTTTGCGCAAACGCAGAGGGTTAAAAAAAGAAAATGGTGGGTGGGCGGAGCATTACGCTGCCGCTGCTACCAGTTCTCTGAACCACCCAGCCGCTGCTACCGGTACACTCGAACTGGGCTGAACCGGTACCATTTCACCCTTGGTTAAACATGGAAGACACCTGGAAAAAAAATCATTTGTTAAAAACAAGATTAAAAAAAAATATTCTAAAAAGGAGCCTTTGTTGCAGCATGTCACATTAATAAAAAACAACACATCTTTTTCCTATTAAAGGGAGAAGAAAAGCTCTTTTTTTCCCATTCTGTGATAAGTACAAACTCCAGTGTTTACAAGCTTCAGAACAAGAAGATTCCCGCTGCTACAACTATTTAGCAGCTGTGTTAATCAAAGGCTTCTTGCAAGAAGAAGTTAAAAGATGCTGACCCGGACTTTGTATGAAAGTATGAATCAGCGAAAGTGACAATCTTTGCATTCTGACATCTTAGAAGATATTAACACTCCTTTACTATGTAAACAGCAAAAACAAAATGTCTCTAAATTCCCAGATAATGATAAGGCTCAGATCTATATCTGTTACAGCAGTGTTTCCCAACCTTGGCAACTTGAAGATATTTGGACTTCAACTCCCAGAGTTGAAGTCCAGATATCTTCAAGTTGCCAAGGTTGGGAAACACTGTGTTACAGGGATAGAAATTCTTCTCCTTATTAGAATAGAATAGAATTCTTTATTGGCCAAGTGTGATTGGACACACAAGGAATTTGTCTTGGTGCATAGGCTCTCAGTGTACATAAAAGAAAAAAGATACACTTGTCAAGAATCATGTCATTAAGATGATAGTCATAGTAATTGAACCATTTATATTTACTTATCACTTTTTGGTCTATAAAATGCCACAGAGGCATTTTTCAGACTCAATCTGGCTTTAATATCTATCCCATATTCTCAGTATGACATATCAATCAATCAATCAGATAGAACTGGAAGGGACTGAATACCTTATTGAAATCTAAGTACACTATGTGCACAGCATTTCTAGCATAATATATTTTTTTAAAAAGTGCATTAACCTTAGCTTTATCATACAATAATTGTCCATGCCAACCAAATCTTAGATTTTGTCCTTCTAACTACAAAAGATAAGAAATTGCCCCGAAGCTCATTGAATATATGTGAAGTATGAATCATAAAATCTCCTAAAACAAGATGGTTTGGAGGAACCTTCTTCCATTTTTTATTAAAAAGTCTTTAAAAAGAATCTGATGATCGTGAAAATACACCTCAAATTGTTTCCCTGCCATTAAGTTAATTTTTTAGGTTAATCTTCCCTTTTTAATTGTTTTTAATATTGTAGTACTAATTGGATTATATTATTGTTCTGTTTTTATATATGCTGTGAGCTGCCCAGAGTCCTCGGAGAGGGGCGGCATACAAATCCAATAAAATAAATAAAATAAATACATTTCTAGAATGTTCAACTCTGTTCTTATTTCTAACCTCTGCTATCTCCTTTCTCTATTTTCTTTTCTTTTTTCTTTTTTTTCTTTTTAAATATTTTTATTAATTTTCCATTTTTTAAAAAAGAAAACACAATAGTAAGTACAGAGGAAAATCAAAGAAAATTAAATTAATAATAGTATATACAGATATTAGCATTATATTAACATTAAAGTCACTATATTTATATTATATTAATTATACAGTAGACTATAATTTGTCTCAAGTATATAAATTAATGCAGTGGTACCTCTACTTAAGAACTTAGTTCTTTCCATGACCAGGTTCTTAAGTAGAAACGTTCTTAAGTAGAAGCAATTTTTCCCATAGGAATCAATGTAAAAGCAAATAATGCGTGCAAACCCATTAGGAAAGAAATAAAAGCTTGGAATTTGGCTGGGAGGAGGAGGAGGAAGAAGAGGAGGAGGACAGTTGCTGCCCAAAGCAAAGGGAGCGTTTCTTTTCTCTGGGCACTGGCAGAGGTTTATTCCCTCTCCAAGCGCCCAGAGAAAGGAAAATGCTTTGTTTGCTCTGGACTGCCAAAGTCTCCTTAAGCACCACTGAAAGGCTCCTCTGACAGCCCAGAAAAGCCCGAGATGGCCGGGATTAAAGGGGGAATGGCAGGAAACTAGCCGGGCCTTCATACCGCTCTCAAATTTCCTGGGAAATTTTTCCGGGCTCGGGTTCTTACGTAGAACATGGTTCTTAAGAAGAGGCAAAAAAATCTTGAACACCTGGTTCTTATTTAGAAATTTTTTTAATTAGAGGCGTTCATAAGTAGAGGTACCACTGTACATGCTTTTTTCCATTAACAAAATAATTTCATATTTTATTTATTTAGTTATTTATTTTGTCCAATACACAATGAGGTTTTTAGTGGGTATATATCTATATACACATAGTAAAATACATGATGAAGGTTATAGAGGAGATACTCATAGTAAAATATATCTAAGAAATAATAGAAAAGAAGACATAATAATAGAACATATCAATGAAAGAATAGAAGAGATATAGGAATAGAAGAAAGGTATAGGAGATATAGGAGAGCAATAGGACACGGGACGGAAGGCACTCTAGTGCACTTGTAGTCACCCCTTACTGACCTCTTAGGAATCTGGAT
Source organism: Erythrolamprus reginae (assembly GCF_031021105.1). Taxonomy (NCBI): domain Eukaryota; kingdom Metazoa; phylum Chordata; class Lepidosauria; order Squamata; family Dipsadidae; genus Erythrolamprus; species Erythrolamprus reginae. The sequence goes on along the minus strand of NC_091950.1, from coordinate 391,813,673 downwards.
ACGTCAACCATAGATAATCTAAGGGTAAAGTGTTAGGGGTTTGGAGATGACACTATGGAGTCCGGTAATGAGTTCCATGCTTCGACAACTCGGTTACTGAAGTCATATTTTTTACAGTGAAGTTTGGAGCGGTTAATATTAACTTTAAATCTGTTGTGTGCTCTTGTGTTGTTGTGGTTGAAGCTGAAGTAGTCGCCGACAGGCAGGACGTTGCAGCATATGATCTTGTGGGCAATAGTTAGATCTTGTTTAAGGCGTCTTAGTTCTAAACTTTCTAGGTCCAGGATTGAAAGTCTAGTCTCATAGGGTATTCTATTTCGAGTGGAGGAGTGAAGGGCTCTTCTGGTGAAGTATCTTTGGACATTTTCAAGGGTGTTAATGTCTGAGATGCGATATAGGTTCCAAACAGATGAGCTGTATTCGAGGATGGGTCTGGCAAAAGTTTTGTAAGCTCTTCAATGATTTATCTTTCTCTATTTTCTAGTTTCTAGACCTCAGAGATCTCCTGAAGACCTGAAAATGCTCATGGGAAATGTGAATCAGTTAAATGAAAGTTTTCAGAATCTCCAGTTGAAAACAGGGAAGCAGTTACCCTTCAAAGGAGACATCATGGCCCAAATCTGGAGCCTGCAGGACACGCTTCAGAATCATTCTGACTCTCTGCTAATATTGAGCCACTCGCTTCAGAGGTTGGAAGGGGCCCTCAGGAGCCTACAGATCCAGGCAACCCAGGCAGATCACGTCCTTTCTGGCCTGCGGGACAGCCTGAGCCAGCAAAACGACATGGCACAAATGGAAATCTACAAGCTTGCCGTAGAGGGAAATAGCAGCAGTTTGCTTTTGAGGCACCACGAGGACTTGCTCTCTAAACTGGCACATCAAGTGGAGAACTTGAACGACCAACTGACAGAGGTCGGTGGGCATGTGGGCAGCATGAACCGGACTCTGTCCTACGACGTGGGAATCCACCACACCCGTATCCAGGACCTGCAAGTCCTTATCAGCAATGCCTCAGAAGATGCTCGGCAGATGCGCTTAGTCCACATCACCATGGAACAGCAACTCAAACATGAGCTGGCCATTCTGAACAATGTGACGGAGGACCTGCGGCTTAAGGACTGGGAGCACTCCATCGCTTTGAGGGATATCTCAGTGATACGAGGTAAGGAGAGCAGCAAATGTAATTGCCTCTTGGATTCAGGTGTAATTCCCAGCGACTGATTAGGTCGCAAATAGTTGGCATCCTCTGGGCCCCATCGGCCAAACAATGCTGGCTGTTAGGTCCACGGGGGAGCGCCTTCTCTGTTGTGGCCCCGGCCCTGTGGAGCCAACTTCCCCCAGAGTTCCGCCCCGCCCCCACTCTCCTTGCCTTTCATGATGTGTTAAAAACACATCTATGCCAGCAGGCTTGGGGACCATGAGCAATAGTTTGCTTTGGCCATTTGTATCAATGTGGGCTGACTGGTTGTTTTATAGTGTGTTTTTATCTAACTTCTAATGTTTTAACTATATTTATTGTCTAAGGTATCTATTTTTATCCCTGTAAGCCGCCTTGAGTCTGCAAAGAGGATGGAATAAATAAATAAATAAGAAAAGAAAGAAAAGAAAGAAAAGAAAGAAAAGAAAGAAAAAAAAAGAAAAGAAGAAAAGAAATAAAATAAAATAAACAAATGTTATCAAATTGATGGCACTTCATAACTAAAGGCCAGGACTAAATACCTATCAGACCATCTTCTCTGAATTGAATCTGTCTGCCCAGTGAGATCAGGAAGAATGGGCTTGCTGAGGGTCTCTTATTTGAAGAGATGTCATCTATTAGGTATCCTGAGGGTGAGTCTTCTCAGTGATGGCTCCCTTCTTTGGAACAGCTATTCCTATTCGAGTTGAATGGGCTTCTGAAGGGCAAACATGAATCTAAAGTCCCGTGGGTTTCTCCATCCAGTTTGAAGTTCATCCCCTGTTCCAACACCCACAGGTTCATCACATGGTCCAGTCTGGTTCTGCCAAGGTCCCTGATCCTCCCATCAACTTCCGTGCAGGTGCTGAACAAGGGATAACCTTGAGTATCTAGAAGGAATTTATTATGGCTAGTATTCCTCACCCCTCCTAAATGTCCGCATAACTAATACATTCTATATCATAGCATGTGGCAGGCCAAAGTCTCTAACTCAAACAATGGCCTTCAACCCCACCCCCTCCATATTGCTTATATCAGTTATGGTGAACCTTTTTTGGTACTGAAATAGCAAGGGCATTATCACACATGCACGAGTGCCCACACTCAAAATTCAATGCCTGGGAAAGACACAAATAGCTTCCCCCATCCCTCAGAGGTCCTCTGAAGGCCAGAAATGGCCTGTTTCCCAATTTCTGGTGGGCCCAGTAGCCTCATGTTTTGCCCTCCCTATGCTCCAGGCTTCCCTGGAGCCAGGGGATGGTAAAAACGCCCTTTCCATCCCCTTGGAGGCTCTCTGGAAGCCAAAAACACTGTCCCAGAGCCTCTGCGTAATGAGTTTTCGGAGAGGGGCGACATACAAATCTAAATAATAATAATAATAATAATAATAATAATAATAATAATAATAATAAGCATTGCATGGACAGTTCTTGGAAAAGATTGAAGGCAAAGTGGATAAAGAAAAGACCTGGTCATGGCTTACAAGTGGAACACTCAAAAAGGAGACAGAAGGACTAATACTGGCGGCACAAGAACAGGCCATTAGAACAAATGCTGTCAAAGCCAGAATTGAAAAATCAACAGACAATCCAAAGTGCAGACTCTGTAAAGAAACAGATGAAACAATCGATCACATACTCAGCTGCTGCAAAAAGATCGCACAGACTGACTACAAGCATAGACATGATGCTGTGGCACAGATGATCCACTGGAACTTGTGCCGGAACTACCATTTACCATTTATCATAAGCCCGAAAAAGTGGTCGAAAATGAGCAAGCAAAACTACTGTGGGACTTCCGACTTCAGACTGACCGAATTCTGAAGCATAACACACCAGACATTGTGATCATGGAGAAAAAGAAAGTATGGATCATCGACATCGCAATCCCAGGAGACAGCAGAATTGAGGAGAAGCAGCTAGAGAAATTAGTGAAATACGAAGATCTAAAAATTGAGCTGCAACGACTCTGGCATAAGCCCGTGAAAGTGGTCCCAGTGGTACTTGGCACACTGGGCGCAGTGCCAAAGGATATCAGTGGACATTTGAAAACCATCGGAATTGACAAAATCTCCATCTGTCAATTGCAAAAGGCCGCTTTATTGGGATCGGCAAACATAATTCGCCGCTACATCACTCAGTCTTAGGTGCTTGGGAAGCGCCTGACTGGTGAAATACGAAATCCAGCATAATGATCTCGTTTGCTGTGTTGTATAATAATAATAATAATAATAATAATAATAATAATAATAATAATAATAATAATAATAATAATAATAATAGAGAAATGCTTTCTTTTCAACTAACTTCATGCTCACAGTGACTTTGCCACCTAGTGGTGAGACTTCATGTGTTTGGCCTTTTCTTCTAGAACAAAATGTAATTATGGATATTTGACAAAATAGTTCTCGTATTCAGAGGCTGAACAAATTCTAAATTAAGCTACGCTCGAAATATCAGCAGTTTGATTGAACCGTTAAACCCATCAAATCCTCAGTTTCTTATGTATCTGTAATACATTTCCCCCTCACTTTCTTCCCAGCAGCCAATGTTGCATAATATGATTTTGACCAAAGAGTTGACTTGGGGTTTTGAATTGGCATTAATTTCTTAGGGATGGATAGATCATTCTGTCAGTTTCACACATGATCATTCATTCTGCCTCCCTCATATTTGTAGGGCTATTTCCAAATGGTGTCAATTTCACACACGTTACCCATAAATCCGTTTAATCTAATATCCAGACTACTATGCAATATTTTTAAATGCACAAAAATACACAAATATATATCAAAATGGATTTTCTGTCACAGCATGTTTTTATAAATGTATTTCAGCCAAATTATTCACACATGAATTATTATTTTTTCTTAAAATACGGCTTAAAAAAACCTTTTGGGTAAAATTTTGAAGGTGAGAACTGCAATTAGAGAAGCACAGAATTGGAAGGACAATTATATTAGAAACATAGAAACATAGAAGACTGACGGCAGAAAAAGACCTCATGGTCCATCTAGTCTGCCCTTATACTATTTCCTGTATTTTATCTTACGATGGATATATGTTTATCCCAGGCATGTTTCAATTCAGTTACTGTGGATTTACCAACCACGTCTGCTGGAAGTTTGTTCCAAGGATCTACTACTCTTTCAGTAAAATAATATTTTCTCACGTTGCTTTTGATCTTTCCCTCAACTACCTTCAGATTGTGTCCCCTTGTTCTTGTGTTCACTTTCCTATTAAAAACTCTTCCCTCCTGAACCTTATTTAACCTTTTAACATATTCCAGGTTTCACATTAGTCCATGTGCCAAGAAAAAAATCAGTTTTAATCACTAGTTATATAAAGAATTAAAATTTTCAAGCATTCTTAAATATATATTCTCATATATTTTCACCCTCTTAGTATGAATGCTAGCTTAAAATATTTAGAAACCCTAACCAACTATTCTATTTTCGCAATTCCAAATCATTTTTTTAAATTGAATACATACAGGAGATACTGTCTACTTTAAAGATATCACACATATCCATAGTAAACAGTTGTTGAAACCTGTTGTTTTCTTTTGAGCAAATCAACTTTTCAGCAATGTTATTGAAACTGACAGTTTTTATATTTCCCAAGAAATTTTCTTTGTCTCAAAACACAAAGGAAGAACCTGAAATTTTTCTGTCTGTCTGTCTGTCCATCTCGCTTGTCAGTCAGTCAGTGGATCAATCAATTATCTAGGCAAGCAGCAATTTGGGCAATTGAGTTTATATAATGTAAATAGCACAAGACAAAAACTGTTAATCCCTTTCCCTCACACCAAAACTCTAATCCAAATTCCACATCCTGTGCTTTTGGGGTTTTCTTATTTTTAAAAAAACAACACTTAACAGATGGCTCTGTTTAAATTGGTTTACAATAAGAGTGGCCAACTGCAGCCCTATGTAGCTATAACTTCCTCTTTAACAGCCTTTAGCTGGCAATGTGTTTGCCAAACCTTAATGGCATGCTTTTTCATTATTCTGTTATGGAAAGAACCTCAAACTGTGGTGCAGTCCTAATACATGATGAACAGTGTTGTAAAAAGAATGGATGTAGCTACCATACATAAATCTAACCTTGGTGGCATTATGTCTAGAATGCAATATTGCAAGCTAACTCTGCCAGTCAATTCTGACCAGCTCAAGGTTAACTCAGCCTTCTATCCTTCCAAGGTCGATAAAATGAGGAGCCAGGTTGTTCTGGATAATATTCTGAGTCTGTGAGCCACTCAGAGAGGGCTGTAAAGCACTATGGAGCAGCAATATATGTCTAATTTTTATAATCGGCTATTGCTATCTAGTGATTGTTCTGGACCAAGGAACACTCCTAGATTGTGACTCTGGTTTTTAATGGAAAAGCCATCCCATCATAACATTTCCCCATTTGCTAGCTTCCTATTTCAAAGAGGAGTAAGTTTCAAAATGATGTTTAATGTTTGTTTGTGTAAGTAAAGAATTTTTTTAAAAAAATGTTAAGAATGTTTTTCATGCTCTTGCATGGTAAACTATTCCTTATAATTATTCCTCAACTTTTCCTTTTATCATTTTGAAAACAGGAAAGCTATGTTCCCTATAAAGTCTACTACAAATATAAATCGTACCATGGTCAAAGCAGGCATTTTTTAAAAAGTTATTGCAGTTTTCTCTTTACATATCTCTGATACATATTTAACAGATCTGTGACATTATTCATACAATTAAAATCAATATTGAATACATTCTATACATTCTATTTCTAAACCTTCTACTCCTTTATGTATATTTCCCTTTCTATTATCTATCCATTCATACCATTTCTCCCATACGCATAATATTCTGAATATTCTTTTCCCTTTAACTCTAATGCAGTTGTTCCCAATGTGGGGCCCCTGCCCAACAGGGGGGCAATTTGATTTTTAATGGGGGCAATTGGAACCTTGTTCAAACCTAGTTAATAATAATTATAATGATAATTTATTAGATTTATTAGATTTGTATGCCGCCCCTTTCCGAAGACTCGGGGTGGCTCATAATATAACAGCAATACAATATAAATACAAACCTAATGTTAAAATCTTTAAAAAACTAATTTAAAATACATTGTTATAAAAACTTATCTGTTACACAATCATACACACTCAGTCCGACTGAACATAAACATAATAAAGGTCAGCAAAAAAAGGAGGGGGGGAGATTAATCCCTCCATGCCTGGTCTGCGAAGGTGAGTCTTCAACATTTTACGGAAGGCGAGGAGAGTGGGGCAGTTTGAATCTCCGGGGTAAGTTGATTCCAGAGGGCCAGGGCCGCCACAGAGAAGGCTCTTCCCCTGGGCTCCGCCAGACGGCATTGTTTTGTTTGGCCTTTTAGGCTTCCTCCACATGAGTAGCTCCCTTTTTGAATAAGAAGAATTATATGTCACTGGAGGGGGGGAGGCCTCAGGATTTTAGAGATGCTTAGGTGGGTTTGGCTCCATTAGAACAGGTTCCAATGCGTCTCCGAACAAGGACTGACCAGTTATCAGGGCAGAAGCCAGATGTCACTTATAGCAAATATCAGATGACCAATTGTGCAGCCAAATCATCTTGCGGGTTACCACGGCCGACCCCATCACCCTTGTGGTGAAGTGGGCCGACTGCAATGTAGCGTCCACTGAGTATTGCACGGCCGCCAACAAGGTCCTGGTGTGTACGTGTGTCGGATGCTGGCATGGACTCCCGCAATGTGAACAGCCACTTAAAAGTGGTCCGGTTGAAAAAGGTTGTTGACACTGATGCCTTCCCCGCCCACGCAGCAGCCTGGTAAGCTCATTGAACCGCCAGTTCTGTTCGACCGTCCACCTGGCATGTTGGTGGCGTCCTGGACTGAGTCAGAAAGAGGGGTATACTATGGTGAGAGGCAACTTTTATAATTGGCAGACTCAGTCCTGATGGGCTGAGGACAAGGTCCACCCATCCTTGGAGACTGGCTCCCCCTACTGTGGAGAGCAAATGCTCTAAAAAAAGAGAGCAAAGGAGAGTGACTGCTTAAATACAAGCAAGGGTTTAGACAGTACTTTGACACTAGAAACAAGTTGCTCTGGCTAAGGGTTTTTCTTCCTGTCAACTACTACTTCAGCTTCAACCACAACAACACATGAGCACACAACAGATACCAACTTAATATAAACCGCTCCAAACTCGACTGCAGGAAATACGACTTTAATAACCAAGTAGTTGATGCATGGAACTCACTACCAGACTCTGTAGTATCACCAGCTAACCTCCAAAACTTTACCCTTAGACTATCTACTGTTGACCTCTCCCGATTCCTAAGAGGTCAGTAGGGGGTGTGCATAAGTGCACCAGCGTGCCTTCTGTCCCCTGTCCTAAGGTTTCTCTTTTACTAATATCATCTATACAAATATTATTATATCTTTGTATACCACCAATATGTACTTGACAAAACAAACAAACCAATAAATAAATAAAGTCATGGAGAAAAATGATTGGCTCTTGACAGTCAGGTGACCAGTACTGCATGCACCACTGTCCTATTGGACTACAGAGATCAGTCTGACAGAATGGCTGTTCTTGTTACCTTAAATGCACTGGCTGCCAATCAGTTTCTGGTCACAATTCAAAGTGTTGGTTATCATCTATAAAGCCCTACATGGCATCGGACCAGAATACCTCCGGGACCGCCTTCTGCCGCACGAATCCCAGCGACCAATTAGGTCCCACAGAGTTGGCCTTCTCCAGGTCCCGTCGACGAAACAATGCTGTCTGGAGGGACCCAGGGGAAGAGCCTTCTCTGTGGCGGTCCCGACCCTCTGGAATCAGCTGCCCCCGGAGATTAAGATTTATTAGATTTGTATGCCCCCCCTGTCCCTCCTTTCACAAACTTTTGAAAACTCATCTATGTCGCCAGGCATTGAAGAATTGATATATCCTTAGCTGTCTTGACTTTATGTATGGTGTGTTTGGGTTGTATGACTGTTTTTAATAGGGGTTTTTAAAAAAACTGTTTTAACATAGGATTTGTATATGATGTTTTATTGGTTGTGAGCCACTCCGAGTCCTCAGAGAGGGGCGGCATACAAATCTAATAAATTATTATTATTATTATTATTATTATTATTATTATTATTATCAATACAACACAGCAAACGAGATCACTATGCTGGATTTCGTATTTCATCACCAGTCGGGCGCTTCTCAAGCACCTAAGACTGTGTAATGTAGCGGCGAATTATGTTTGCCAATCCCAGTAAAGCGGCCTTTTGCAATTGACAGATGGAGATTTTGTCAATTCCGATGGTTTTCAAATGTCCGCTGAGAACATTTGGTACTGCGCCCAGCATGCCAAGTACCACTGGGACCACCACCAATATTATTATTATTATTATTATTATTATTATTATTATTATTATTATTATTATTATTATTAGACTAGAACCTGCACCTTAACCCTCCTCTGTCCCAGGCCACTAAATATGTAATTCTAAATATATAACTCTGTCCCCCTTAGACCAGGGGTGGGGAACGATGGCCCTTTTGTGACCTACTGTGGACTTCAAATCCAAGCTGGCTCAGGAATTCTGAGAGTTGATGTCCACAAGTCATAAAGGGGCCATCATCCCCCACTCTGCCTTAATCCAAGTGTTGTTTTAGCCTCCTGACACATGACATCCTCTGCAATGTGTATTTATTGATTCCAGAGGCTAAAATTTCAGAGCACCAAAAAAAAAAGCAAAAAAAAAAAAAGCAGCACAGGGGCAAGGGATGGGAATTTAAACCAAATCACCAGGGAGAGGTCAAGTTATAAAAAGAAAGAGCGGGAGCTTAGTTATGGAATGAGAAGAGAGCTTTGGGGCTAAAGCTTGATAGAATACGAGAGAAATGGATTAGAATTAGACAGGAAACTGAGTGGTTGCTCCAGATGGCCGGACCATTAAGATAATGCCGATGATAAGAGGCTCTAGTACTCAGCTGGTAGGACCCTCAGTTGAGGTTCATTCATGAGTCTGATTTCCTCTGAGAATCCTAAATAAGTCTGATGGTTTCTTTGCTAAACTTTGACAGTTATAACATACATCAATGCTTTTTTTTGTTCACATTCTAGGGCCACCAGGACCAAAAGGGGATCAAGGCAATGAAGGAATCGAAGGGGAACCTGGCCGACCTGGTATGCCTGGATTGCAAGGTAGTGTGTTGTTATTTAAAGTGTTTGTGTGACTTCTGTGCTGTTACTGAGTGACTATCGCAGAGACCCAGAAAGCCCAAGCTCTCTCAGTCCTTGTGATTGTTTCTAGGAAACCCTAAAATAAGAATAAAAAATACCCTCCTTAAGTATTGTCAGCTAAAACAGGATAATAGGAATACAGTGGCACCTCTACTTACAAACTTAATTCATTCCGTGACCAGGTTGTTAAGTAGAAAAGTTTGTAAGAAGAAGCAATTTTTCCCATAAGAATCAATGTAAAAGCAAATAATGTGTGCGATTGGGGAAACCACAGGGAGGATGGAGGCCCTGTTTCCTCCAGGAGATTCCTAGAGAGGCCACATGGGGGATTCTCCCCACGTTTTCTGGCCCTGTTTCCTCCCAGGAGATTCCTAGAGAGGCCCCAGAGAGGCTTCTCACTGCCTTTTCCGGCCCCGTTTCCTCCCAGGAGATTCCTAGGGAGGCCCCATGGAGGCTTCTCCCTGCCTTTTCTGGTTACATTTTGGAGGGTCGGATTTGTAAGTAGAAAATGGTTCTTGAGAAGAGGCAAAAAAATCTTGAACACCCGGTTCTTATCTAGAAAAGTTCATAAGTAGAGGCATTCTTAGGTAGAGGTACCACTGTAATATTATCCTAAAAGCAGGAAGAGGGAGATTGTGATCCCGCTGTATAGAGCGCTGGTGAGACCACATTTGGAATACTGTGTTCAGTTCTGGAGACCTCGTCTACAAAAAGATATTGATAAAATTGAACGGGTCCAAAGATGGGCTACAAGAATGGTGGAAGGTCTTAAGCAAAAACTTATCAGGAAAGAATGAACTCAATCTGTATAGTCTGGAGGACAGAAGGGAAAGGGGGGGGTCATGGTCGAAAAATTTAAATATGTTAAAGGGTTAAATAAGGTTGAGGAGGGAGGTATTTTTAATAGGAAAGTGAACACAAGAACAAGGGGGCACAATCTGAGGTTAGTTGGGGGAAAGGTCAGAAACAATGTGAGAAAATATTATTTTACTGAAAGAGTAGTAGATTCTTGGAACAAACTTCCAGCAGACGTGGTTGGTAAATCCACAGTAACTGAATTTAAACATGCCTGGGATAAACATATATCCATCCTAAGATAAAATACAGGAAATAGTATAAGAGCAGACTAGATGGACCCTGAGATCTTTTTCTGCAATTAATCTTCTATGTATCTATGTTAATTAAGATGACTAGAAAGATTCCTTTTTGCTCAAGACCCTGAGACCTTCTGTTATTCCAGGTAGAATGCAGAGGGTTCAATGGACAGAGTGTTTGGTCTGATTAAAAAAACTGTTTCCTAGGCCAAATGGGTGGCATTAACATTTGAGTTTTTTTTAAAACAAAAAAAATCCTGCTGTTAGAGAATTGCAATAGCATTTATTGTGTATCATACACATTTGCTCTTGAAGCAATTTTTTCTCCCTGCTCCCTGCTTTAATTTGATTATATGCAATTCCTCTTGATTGCATGCAATTCCTCTTCACGTTTTTTAATTTTATTTTAGCAAACAATAGGCATTTAAAATATGATTATGGTATTTATGGACCCTATTCAGTTTATGTTGGCACCGTGACTGGATCATTAGTAACTCCTAGTTGCATTTCAACTTCAGTAACAGGGAAGTGAGAGAGATGCTTGCAAATCTGTTGCTTGAAGGAGGGGTGGGAATTAGGAGGATGGGGTTTATTTTGTGGGTTCTTAGTGAGCCTCTGAAGGCTTCAAGAACACTTCTCTCCTCTTTCGAAACCAATGTTTGTAAAGGGAAATTAAATTAAATCCCTGAAAGAGATTTGCAAGCTAAATAGAAGCTTATGTTATATATGTTGTTAATACTTCTGGACAAAGAATCAGCCCATTATTAACTGCTCACAATTCGCTTAAATTTCTGCCCCAGCAAAATTAAGACAGATGCCGCCCCTCTCCGCAGACTCCGGGCGGCTAACAACAATGATTAAAAACAACCCGAAACAATCCAATTTAATAAAACAACTAAAAACCCTTATTATAAAAACCAAACATACACACAAACATACCATACATAACTTGTAATGGCCTAGGGGAAGGAATATCCTAACTCCCCCATGCCTGGCGACAAAGGTGGGTCTTGAGTAATTTGCGAAAGACAAGGAGGGTGGGGGCCGTTCTAATCTCTGGGGGGAGTTGATTCCAGAGGGCCGGGGCCGCCACAGAGAAGGCGCTTCCCCTGGAGCAGTTCTTTCATTGTGTTCAGCCACTTTTTAAAAGCAGAGACTTTCCAGGGTTTAAGAAGCCCTCTTACCTGGGAGTCCTAAGAAGGATTTCTCCAGCTCTTCTGCTAATCCCTTTGTTGAAAGAAAATTAAATTCAGAAATTTGGAATACTGTGTTCAGTTCTGGAAACCTTACCTACAAAAATATATTGATAAAATTGAACGGGTTCAAAGACGGGCTACCAAAATGGTAGAAGGTCCTAAGCATAAAACATATCAAGAAAGACTTAATGAACCCAATCTGTATAGTCTGGAGGACAGAAGGGAAAGTGGGGACATGATCAAAACATTTAAATATGTTAAAGGGTTAAATAAGATTCAGGAAGGAAGTGTTTTTAATAGGAAACTGAACACAAGAACAAGGGGGCACAATCTGAGGTTAGATGGGGGAAAGATCAGATGCAACGTGAGAAAATATTATTTTGCTGAAGGAGTAGTAGATGCTTGGAACAAACTTCCAGCAGATGTGGACTTTTTCTGCCGTCAATCTTCTATGTTTCTACCATCTAAGTACTTGATAGGCTGGTGGTAAATCAGCACTCCTGTTGACTGATGAGAGGCTTGCCTCCCAGGCTGGAAACCCCTTCCTTGGCTTTTTTTGTGCCTTCTCATCCAACAATCTTAGTAGCTGCAAAATGGAATGTGTGTCCTTGCTCATTGCAACGTGAGACTTGGATCTCCATGCAGGGGATTCGGTAGATTTCATTGGAAGTATTTCCCACCTCCGACTGTGATTACTAATGAAGCCTATTTAGTGTAGTTGCTACATGGATTATTTATTTATTTTATTTATTTATTGGATTTGTATGCCAAACAGCATGTAACAATCCAATGCTAAACAACTAAGAAACCCCTTATTATAAAACCAAACATACATACAGACATACCATACGTAAATTGTAAGGCCTAGGGGGAAAGAATATCTCAGTTCCCCCATGCCTGACAACAGAGGTGGGTTTTAAGAAGCTTACGAAAGGCAAGGAGGGTGGGGGCAATTCTAATCTCTGGGGGGAGTTGGTTCCAAAGGACCGGGGCCACCAGAGATGGCTCTTCCCCTGGGTCCCGCCAAATGACATTGTTTAGTTGATGGGACCCGGAGAAGGCCCACTCTGTGGGACCTAACTGGTCGCTGGGATTCGTGCAGCAGAAGGCGGTCCCTGAGATAATCTGGTCCGGTGCGATGAAGGGCTTTATAGGTCATAACCAAGGGTAGGATATCCTGGATGCAGACTAGGCTGCATTATGCATGCTTTTTTTTTTTAAAAAAGCAATCTCTACAAATGTCTGAGATTTGTTCTGTGTCGTCCCTCCCGCACATCTTGAATGTAGGGTATCCTGGTGAAAGAGGACAACGAGGGCCAAAAGGGGACAAAGGAGATATTGGTCAACGTGGGTTACCTGGACTCCGAGGAATGGCAGGTATGTCTATTCTTTTTACAACACAGGTATTGTATTTGCTGTTTGTTGATGTTCTAAGAGGAATTCAAGCTCTTTGTCTGCTTTGATGCCAGACAAGTCACTGATAACAAAACTGGATACAAAACCACCATAATTCACCAAAAGAAGCATTTGTTCAAATTTCATAACTGGTCTTCCCTGAAAAACTCTAGGTGAAGAAAGTGTTGATTTCTGATTCAGATAAAAACCTATGCCTGCAGTTCTACTTTTATTAGCCTAAACTATTGCCTATGTTGAAAAGCCCGAAGTGAAATACTATTTTAAAAACATTCACAATTTGGATTTTGAACTCAAATTTGCCTTAACCACTAGACCAAACAGGAAAACAGGCAACATTTCTTTAACTTTCTGACTGGCAATCAAGGGGTTTGGTGCTGTTTCATTCAAGTAAGTGGCACTTTGTTGCTACAGTTAAGTTCATGGCTTTCACATCCTTCTTGGAGGGGGGGATCACTCCCCCTTGCTCTCCCCTCTCCTCCGTTCACCGATTGCCAGCACGAGAAACTTGATAGGTGACTTGTGCAGAAACATAAGATCAGAGTCAATTTTCTTTTGATATGAGCCAAGCAATTCCCTTTTAACCGCACAGTCAATTAAATGCATATTTTGGGGTGGGGTTTTTCTCTCTTCCCCCCCTCTGAGCCCGAGTGGGTGGCATGGGCCACAAAGCACTTTTGCGGTTTCAGTGGTTTTGAAGGCTGCATCCTATAACAGTGATGGCAAACCTTTTTTTGCTCGGGTGCCAAATATGTGTGTCTGTGTGATAGCAAACATGCATGTGTTCACAACCATAATGCAATGCTCTCCTCCCCGTGCATGTGTGCACAACCCCCCCCCCTGACACTTCCCCCTGAGCATGTGCACAAACCTCAGTGAAACTTCCTGGACTCATTTCTGAACTTCTGGTAGGCCCGTTGTGTCCGTTTTTCGCCATCCACAGGCTCCAGAAGCTTTCCCGAAGCCTGAGGATTGTGAAAATGCCCTCCCTCCCACCCTCTGAAACGCCAAAAATCAGCTGACCAATGTGCACATGTGTGGTGGAGCCAGTGAAGGGCTACAATTTTTTTAATACCACGCTGTGGGTGTGGCTTATTTTGTGGGTGTGGCTTGCCAGCCATGTGACCAGGAGGGAGTGGCTTGACGATCATGTGACTGGCAATGGCTTAAAGGTCATGTGACTGGCTTAAAGGTGGCCAACTTGATGTCACTCACATCAAGGGTTAGGGTTAGGGTGCCTGGCCTCTCCTCGCCTCAGAGAGATACAATTTCCATGTCTATTTACTATTACTATATACTATTTAATTCTATGTATAAATGCCATACGTGTACATACACATTACACACAGACACACAAAAATATACATTATCTACTATATAAACTGTATGTGTATGTACATACACACGCACACACAGCTGTTCTAAAATTATACATATTCAACCTCATTTACTGCGATAGGAAAAACATACCCAGAGCCCAGAAAGGAAAAAAAAAGAAAAACAATCAATTTTTTTCTATCAGTTCTGTGTTCCTGACCAAATTTTACTACCGGTACAGCGTACCTATCTGTACCTGTAGGAGCCCATCACACAGCTTCGTGTGCCATAGATTCACCATCACAGTCCCTCAACACTGTCAAACTTTTTACTAAGTCTGCACTCCTGTTTCTACTAGTTTGTTCTCATCATTCCTATCATCCTTTTCCTCCCACGTAGGACTGTATGACTGTAACTTGTTGCTTGTATCCTAAGATTTTTATTAATATTGATTGTTTCTTCTTTGCTTATTTGACCCCTATGACAATCTTTAAGTATTGTACCACATGATTCTTGACAAATGTATCTTTTTGTTTTATGTACACTGAGAGCATCTGCACCAAGACAAATTCCTTGAGTGCCCAATCACACTTGGCCAATAAAATTCTATTCTGTTCTGTTCTGTTCTGTTCTGTTCTATTCTATTCTATTCTATAAAAATGTAAGAAACGTCTTGCTGGATCAGACCAAAATGGCTTCACCCAGTTCAACTTTCTGCTTGAAACATCAACCTGTCAGAAGCTTCTGGAAACACACACACACACACACACAGAGGCTGGGCAGAGTTGTCTCTGATTTATTTGGAAGCTCCCCCCCCCCCATTTAGCTCTTTTAAGTTAAATCATGGCTCTCTTGTAGCACTTTAAAACAGCAGGAGGAGAAAAAAAGGGAAGATGGATCATCTTTTTAACCCCCACCTCTACCTTTTAAGCACTTCATTAAGGTGGTGGCAACACAGCTTCCTTGCTCCCTTTTTTTGCTTACAGCATCTGGAATCCCATAAAATGCAACCTGGACTCTGCAAACTGACAAATGGGCAGAAGTTTGAGTGGGTGTTTTTAAGATGGCATGTTACCTATGAAGTCCTAAGCTAGGGAAAAGAAAGACCATCTGGTTTGGCTCGGTTCCCAGGATGTAAGTCTGAATTCCCCATATGAAAATTTCCTGATAGCTGCCCCCACCCCCATGCAGCTATTAGGTACACAAAACAGTTGAGCCTATTCATTATGTTTGTGGGGCTACGTGCCAAATCAAACCACATGTTTAAAAAACAAAACCATCCCCTTGAAATTCAACTTCTTATCAGCACAACCTTGGAATTTCAAGGGCTTATTTTATTTTATTATTTTATTTTATTTTATTTTATTTTATTTTATTTTATTTTATTTTATTTTATTTTATTTTATTTTATTTTATTTTATTTTATTTTATTTTATTTTATTTTATTTTATTTTATTTTATTTTATTTTATTTTATTTTATTTTATTTTATTTTATTTTATTTTATTTTATTTTATTTTATTTTATTTTATTTTATTTTATTTTATTTTATTTTATTTTATTTTATTTTATTTTATTTTATTTTATTTTATTTTATTTTATTTTATTTTATTTTATTTTATTTTATTTTATTTTATTTTATTTTATTTTATTTTATTTTATTTTATTTTATTTTATTTTATTATTTTATTTTATTTTATTTTTTTATTTTATTTTATTTTATTTTATTTTATTTTATTTTATTTTATTTTATTTTATTTTATTTTATTTTATTTTATTTTATTTATTTTATTATTTATTTAGTCCAATACATAATACACATTGAAGAGAATAGATATTTAGTAATATAACTAAAGAAACAAATAGAAGAAAAGATATAAAAGTATAGGTGAACAAATTTGAAACGAAAAAAAGATAAATGAGATAAGGAGAGACAATTGGACAGGGGGCGGAAGGCACACTGGTGCACTTATGCACGCCCCTTACTGACCTCTAAGGAAGCTGGAGAGGTCAATCGTGGATAGTCCAAGGGGAAAATGTTGGGGGTTAGGGGTTGACACTACTGAGTCAGGTAATGAGTTCCACGCATCGACAACTCGGTTTTGTTGGAAGATAAACCCAATGAGGGAGATTTGTTTGTGGTCAGAGCTGGCCTTCTGATATTCATTTCTTGAAATGGAGGCATTTTCTAAAATGAAAACTGCAGCATTCTTGAGTCAAGTGTTTGTTTCGCTCACGAAAGCTGTGAGTGCCCTCACTGAAAAACAATTGGAGAACTTAAAATGAACTCTACAGTTGGTTTGGGCCAGTGATGGTGAACCTATGGCACTTACGACGGTCCTCACATTTTATGTTTTGCACCTTATCTTGTCACCATTGGGAAGAGAAGCACTGCAGTTGTGACATGAGTGACAGGGTTGTTAAGGATGCTGCAACGGGCATAAATATGAGGATGGTTGTAAATGCGAGAACTGGTCATAATCAGTGAAGGACTGCATAAAATTTTACTACTACACTGTGGGTGTGGCTTATTTTGTGGGTGTGGTTTGCTGGCCATGTGATCAGGTGGGAGTGGCTTAAAGGTGATGTGACTGGCTCAAAGGTGGCCAACTTGATGTCATTTCCATCAAGGGTTAGGGTTAGGGTGCTTGGCCTCTCCTCACGTCAAAGAGATACTATTTCCCTATCTATTTACTATTACTGAACATCCAAAATATGCTATTTAATTCTATGTATATATGCCATATGTGTACATACATATTACACAAAGGCACACAAAAATAAACATTATCTACTATATAAACTGTATATGTATGTACACACACACGAACGCACGCACAGCTCTTCTGAAATTATACACATTCAACCTCATTTACTTTGATAGGAGAAACATACCCAGAGCCCAGAAGGGAAAAAAAGGGGGGAAAAATCAATTTTTTTCTACCAGTTCTGCATACCTGACCAAATGTTTCCTACCAGTTCTGCATACCTGACCGTACCCATAGGAGCCTATCACTGGTCATAATTCATCTTCTTTAGCCCCCTGGGTAGTCCCTATGCACATAGCCCTGCCCACCCACCCACATGACCACCAAGTCATGTCCCCAAATAAGCCATGCTCACAGAACCGGTTGTTAAGAAAATTGAACTCCACCACTGAACTGAAGGCAGGAAAAGAAGCAATGGATGGAAACTAATCAAGGAGAGACACAGACATTTCCTGACAGTTAGAACAATTAAGTGTAATATCTTGCCCCCAGAAATTGTGAATGCTCCAACACTGGAAGTTTTTAAAGAAGAGATTGGATAACTATTTGTCCAATCTTAGGGCTTCCAGCCTAAGCAGGGGATTAGACTAGAAGACCCCTCTAGGTCCCTTCCAACTCTGTTATATTATTTTGTTATGTATTGTTCTTCCTTATTTACCAAACTAAAAAATGTCTAAAATCTATATCCTTTCCCCACGGAGGAATTAATCAATCCTGTAATAATTTTAGGTTGATCTCTCCTCCCCACCCCCGTTACTGAAATAATCTTCTTCAGAAACATAGTTTTGCCTGTCTGCTCGCTGTTTACCATCAAGAGCAAGGGAGAAAAATTGCACAGCTGTTCTTTCTTGGCATAGGATTCCACAAAATTACTGCTTCCAACCACATGGTCCATTGAATCCAATATCAAACAATTTGCTTGACAGCTGTTCCTACAGATCTTTAGAGATCTAATACATTGCTGAAGATTGGCTTCGAATTTTGGTATAGTAAAGAAATGCAAGGGCTGGACCCTTATTTATATCCTATTTTACTTTTTAAAAACAGCTGTTTAATAAATAGCAATAGTACTTAGACTTATGTACCTTTTTCAGTGCTTTACAGCCCTCTCTAAGCAGTTTACATAGTCAGCATATTGCCTCCAATAATCTGGCTCCTCGTTTTACCAACCTCAGAAGGATGGAAGGCTGAGTCAACCTTCTGCCTGGTGAGGTTTGCACTGCCAAATTGCAGGCAGCCAGCAGTCAGCAGAAGTAGCCTGCAGTACTGCACTCTAACCACTGCGCCGCCGTCAATAAAATGTTCAGATAAATAAGATGATTTTACATCTATTGGAAATAAGCAAGAGAGGTGAGTGGCTTCCCTTAAAACGGCGAAGTTGCCATGCATAATATCCCTGTTGTGAGCTGCCCCGAGTCTATGGAGAGGGGCGGCATACAAATCTAATAAATAATAAATAATAATAATAATCCCTGTGAGCACTGAGTTCATCCGGATGTGAATCTGCTTAACATAATTCCTCTTTGTGGGATAATGCCCTGAGAATAAATCATAAAAGCCATAAAACTGAATAGGGACATTTAGAGTTCAAGTCCAATTCTGAACCGCATAGGAATCCCAATTAAAACATTCCAGATGAATGTTTGCAGCAGCACAGATGTATTATTCCATTTTCTGGGGTGATGCTGATTATTCTGTGACTCTGTATAACTTCCTTTCAAATTCTTGGAGAATGTCATCAGGTCTTCTGTCTAGTTTTCTCAAGGCAAAACTTTTCACATTCCTGCAATTCCACACTTCATAAGACTAAGTTTCTGATGCTCTGGGTATCCTCTTTGCCGTTCCCTAAGTCTGTTTCATTGTTACTTAACTTGCACCAAAACCATAGGGCAAAGTCAGAAAGATCTACAAAAGCAAGATATTTTCTTGCATTGTTCTTTGTATGTTCCTGTCATATCACAGGGCCTGCATTTCACCTGCCACTTTATCCAGTTTTCAGCATTGTTGGATCTTATGGTCTATGGTTTGTTTGTTTTGTCAAGCATGACATGATCGAAACATTTAAATATGTTAAAGGGTTAAATAAGGCCCAGGAGGGAAGTGTTTTTAATAGGAAAGTGAACACAAGAACAAGGGGACACAATCTGAAGTTAGTTGGGGAAAAGATCAAAAGCAACGTGAGAAAATATTATTTTACTGAAAGAGTAGTAGATCCTTGGAACAAACTTCCAGCAGACGTGGTAGATACATCCACAGTAACTGAATTTAAACATGCCTGGGATAAACATATATCCATCCTAAGATAAAATGCAGAAAGTAGTGTAAGGGCAGACTAGATCATGAGGTCTTTTTCTGCCATCAGTTTTCTATGTTTCTATGTTTCTAAGCATGTATAAGATAAGATAACAGATATAAATATAAACATGATTATGAATACATGAAATGGATATAAATAATGGGGACATAAGCAGGGGTGGGATGCTATTATTGCTGTTACCGGTGTGCTATGCGTGCAGCTTCAATTGTCTTCCATGCATATGCATGCTATAAGTGTGCAGCTTCTGCATGTTTTTGCTTCTGCTCATGCGCAGGAGCCAAAAACATGTTGAAATCTTGCAAGGGAAGCGCCCACCTGTGCAATTTTTGTAATTTTTTGCTCTTGCACATGCGCAGAAGCAAAAAAATTCTGAAATCTTGCGTACATGCGCATCCCCACGTAAGATCAGGAAAGACTTAATGAACTCAATCTGTATAGTCTGGAGGACAGAAGGAAAAGGGGGGGTCATGATCGAAACATTTAAATATGTTAAAGGGTTAAATAAGGTTCAGGAGGGAAGTGTTTTTAATAGGAAAGTGAACACAAGAACAAGGGGACACAATCTGAAGTTAGTTGGGGGGAAGATCAAAAGCAACGTGAGAAAATATTATTTCACTGAAAGAGTAGTAGATCCTTGGAACAAACTTCCAGCAGACGTGGTTGGTAAGTCCACAGTAACTGAATTTAAACATGCCTGGGATAAACATATATCCATTGTAAGATAAAATACAGGAAATAGTATAAGGGCAGACTAGATGGACCATGAGGTCTTTTTCTGCCGTCAGACTTCTATGTTTCTATGTTTCTAAGATCTTGCTTCTACGCAAGAAAAAAAATACAAAAAATTGAAGAAAAAAGATGGTGACGCCCATAGGACTGGCACTGAAGTGGTTGTGCATAAATTGCACAATCTGGTGCGCTGTTCCCTCCCGCACCAGTAGCAACCTGCTACTGGACATAAGTACAGGGATGATAGGCAGAAAGGTGCATTTGTGCACACTTCTTATAGACCTCTTAGGAATGGAGTGAGGTCAACAGTAGACAGTCTAAGGTTAAAGTTTTGGAGGCTGTGGGGAAGAACACACTGGATCAGGTAGTGCATTCCAGGCATTGACAATTCTCTAAGTCGAATTTTCTGCAATTGAGTTTAGAGCTGTTTACCTTAAGTTTGTATCTATTGTATGTTTGTGTATTGTTGTGGTTGAAACTGACGTAGTCATTGATAGGTAGGACATTGTTGCATATAATTTTGTGTACTACACTTAGGTCAGACTGAATGGGACATAGTTCTAAGTTGTCTAAGCCCAAAATTTCAAGCCTTATTAAGACTTATTAAAAGATTCCAATCTGTAGAAACCACTATATCTGGAAGTGAAGCATGGAAGCTCTTTGAATCCAAAAATATGAAGTACAAGTTAAAAGTAGGTGAATTATAGGGGTGCATGCAATCTCCTCTTGAAAGTGTCCCAAGTTGGGGAGTCCACAACCTCCGCTGGCAGGCCGTTCCACTGGTTGATCACTCTCACTATCAGGAAATTCTTTCTTATCTCCAAGTTGAATCTTTCCTTGGTCAGTTTCCAACCGTTGTTCCTCGTCCGGCCCTCTGGTGCCCTGGAAAACAGTATGTCCCCCTTTTTTCTGTGGCAACCCCTCAAGTATACAGCTATCATGTCCCCCCTAGCTCTTCTTTTTACTAGACTATTTATTTTATTTATTTATTTATTATTTATTACTTAGATTTGTATGCCGCCCCTCTCCGAAGACTCCGAAGACTATCCATGCCCAGTTCCAGCAACCTTTCCTCGTATGACCTGGTCTCTAGTCCCTTTATCATTTTAGTTGCTCTTTTCTGCACCCTTTCTAGATTTCCCTTCTCTTTTGATTTCCCTTCTCCCAGACACGATTTTGTAATCACATCATAGGATTATGTAGCTTATTTTTAGAGAACCCCAGGATAGAAATATAGATATGTCCTGAACTTTATTGGTAATTCGGGAAACATGATCAATTTGGTTTTTATTTTGGTTTCAGTTCCTCCTTATAAAATAAGAACATTAGCAAATATGCTCACTTCCTATGACGGTGACTTAGATAAGTTTTCCTAAGTATTTTACATACTTAGGAAATTTAATTTAATTTAATTTAATTAATTTGATTTCTATGCCGCCCAATCCCTATGGGACTCAGGGCAGCTTACAACAGTAAATAATTCAGTTAAGTAATAGTTAATAAAGAACAGTAAAACCATAATAAACCCAATGAACTATCCAATCAAACACAGAATCAGTTACAATTTGGCCGTGATAAGATTCTACATTCATGGCTCCCAGGCCTCCTGGCAAAGCTAGGTCTTCACAGCCTTTTGGAAAGACAGTAAGGTGGGAGCAGTATGGACATTGGGGGGTGGGGGAGGGGTAGTTAGTTCCATAACATTGGGTCAGACACAGAGAAGGCTCTACCCCCACAGGCCCATCAACCTGCATTGTTTAGTCGATGGGATCTAGAGTAGGCCAACCTCTTGTGATCTAATAGGTCTCTGAGAGGTATATGGCAGGAGACAGTCTCATAAATTGTCTAGTCCTCAGCCATGTAGGGCTTTATAGGTAATAACCAACACCTTGAATTGTGACCGGAGATCAATTGGCAGCCAGTACAGTGTGCGGAGTGTTGATGTTATATATGGATGTACCTAGGTACATTAATAACTAGTGATGGGCAAACCCAAAGGTGTTCAAATTTGCCAAGTTCGGTCGAATTTTATGCAAAATTCAGCCGAACCTGAACCAAACCCGAACTCGAACCCAAACGGGGAATCCCTCCCATGAAGAGATTCCGGGGGCGGAGCTTTGATGTCACCGGAAGTTTGCTAAGGACGCCAAGGTGATCACTTCCTGGATTCCATGGAATCCAGGAAGTGATTACTTTGGCGTCCTTAGCAACCTGCCGGTGATGTCAAAGCTCCGCCCCTGGAATCTCTTCATGGGAGGGATTCCCCAACTCCTTCAAAGGGAAGTCTTCATGTAAAAATAAACATTGTTATTTTTACGAAAAAGGACACCGCAGCGGCACTGCAAGCAAAGGGCGGTCCTTTCACGTAAAAATAAACATCCAGGAAGTGATCACCTTGGCGTCCTTAGCAACCTGCCGGTGACGTCAAAACTCTGAACGTCAAACATGACCCCGAACTTTGCCTGAACTTTGGAACAATTTCGTGTTCATGTTCGGCATACCGAACACCGCAAAATTCAGTACGGACCCGAATTGTGCGGGTTCAGTTTGCCCATCACTATTAATAACAGCTCATTATTTTGAAAAAACAAACAAACACCTAATTACTTGTGAAGACCTGAGTGACTAAGAATCTTTATAGACCTTTACTTCTAAAGAGGGTATACTTGGAAAAATAGTTGTTGCTGGCCATTGATTTTTTGCAATGACATTTTGATTATTCTCAATCTGTCTTCAGGGGATAGAAAGAGAGATAAAAGTTTTGGGAAATGAAAGAACCCTGCAGACTGCCGGCTCCTCTGCCAACGCAAACAGACATGGGTAGCACCCCAAGGGCCAAGATAAACTTTAATAGTAAGAAGGGAATCCAGCTGGGTTGTTTGTAACACTTTTCCCAGACCCAGGAATGTTAAGCTGGGCAAATAGAGAGAGGGGTTCAAAGAAGATCTTATCTTTTGCTATTAAACCCAGATTTCAAGTACTGTACATGGTATTTACTAGATATGTTTGTGTGTGTGGTTTTAAATCACACATGTTGCTATTTAACTTGCTTAAATATTTTTCTTATGGGAGTACAGAGATAAGTGTTGGTTAACTGTTATGAATTTTCAACGCTGCTGTTGCTTGTCTTTGTTCCCCAGAGTTGGGCAACCCCCCCCCCCCCCCCGAATTAAAAAACGGTTCTGCACGGTTCTAGTTATCACGTTTTGGGTTTTGTATATGTAATACAAGAAGGTTCTTTTTAAAGTGAAAAATCAAGATTTTCTAGACACGTTAGGAGATGCAGAAATTAAAAGGTGTTTTTTCCCCTCGCCTCCTTCCAAACTTCTTTTGGTGTTTTACACAACCTGATCTAGTCTGAGAATCCCATCTGGTCAATTTCATAATGCTTGAGTTAGTTCCTCCAAACACTAGAAAATGGCTAGGTTTCAGCCTCTGTGCTTCTATCAATAGTGTGTGTCTTCTTTTGGCAATGCTCCAAGAATAAAATAATATAACTGCTATTTGCACTATGCTCAGCCATGATCTACCTTAAAAGCAGACTGGGGAAAACAACGATTGAAGGAAAAATAATGTTTTCAAAAAGACTTTTTTTAACTTGAAAAATAAGATGGAAAGTTGATATGTTACTCTCTAAAAATGCCTCTTGATTTCTAAGCCATGGATCCCACAGGCATTCTTAGAAAATAAAAATAATGCTGGGATGCAGCCCACCTGTTGAAAAATAGTAAACCACATAGAGGGCTGGGATTGTGGGAGACAAAATCTGAGAACAATTTTTATCCATTTTCCTTCCAATAGGAAGTTTGCCTACTCAAGGTCTAGTCATTTTCTATATTCATCTAAAGGGGTCCAGGATGGCATATAGCAGTGATGGCAGGGGTGGGCAGCAGGCAGGATGGGGTGGAACGCAGTTCCACCGGCGGAAATGAAGATACATGCACTGCTCCAGCTGATCGGCGGCTGTCACTTCCTGGATTACTGGTCTCAGCTCAGCTCTCCTTTTTTTCCTTGCTGCTGCTGCTGCATCTGTGTTCCTTGCTTTTTTCCTCTTTCCTCCTTCCTGGCCTCAGGCGAGCTTCCCTCTCTCCTGCCCATCTCCCCTCCAGCCTCACGCAGCCCCCTCCTACCCGAGGTACAAGCAGAAGGCATGGGTGGAAGCAGCGCTGGCAGCATTTATGCTTCTGGCAGCACCCATTTGCCTAGCTACCCAGTCTGAGGCGGGGAGGCGACCCAGGAGAGTGTGGGAAACACAAAGCAAATTGTCACCCCAGTGAGCGACACTGGTAAGGTTGTAAGTTGAGGACTTAACAGTTCACATGAATGATGATGATCATTCAAGCCACTCCCACCTGATGACATGGCCGGCAAGCCACTCCTACCCAGTCACATGATCAATAAGCCACACCCACAAAATACACCACACACACAGTGTGGCAGTAAAAATTTTGGCTGCCCATTACTGATTGATGGTGAATCTTTTTGGCCCTGAAAACTCGAAGATCAGCTGGGCGGTGTGCATGCGTTGAGCTGGCCACCTGGTCTTGTGGTTTCTGGTCTGTGCATGCGTGCCAGCCAGTTACTTTTCGCATATACCAGAGGACTGAAAATCTGAAGACCAAGTGGCCAGTATATACATGCCCACAGAAAGAGTTCTGTGTGCCATAAGTTCACCATCACGGGCATATAGTATGTCCTACATTGAAACAGGGTCTTTTAGTCGATTTGAGAGATTGTATATTACTAGGATCTGTTCTGTCGGGCTCTCTGATAGACTCCTCCCAAAAATTCACAGGTACAAATTTCAGACACACACACGTTTGAAAATTCAAAACAATGTTCTTTATAATGAAAATTCACTTAAACTAAGCCCTCTTTTGGTATAGCAAAGCGCACTCGTCTCCAAACAAACTGGTAATTTGTACAAGTCCTTTATCAGTTCTGTGATACTTAGCTTGCAGCTGTGAGGCAATTCACAGTCCTTCTTCTTTCACAAAGTGAAACACACTTTGCTCTGGTTTAGTTTCAAAGCGGGGGAAAATCAGCACACAGAAAGTCAAAGTCAGTAAAGCAGTCATGAAACACAACGATCAGATAATCCTCCACAATGGCCAAACCCACAGGCTGCTATTTATAGCAGCCTCACTAATTACCACAGCCCCACCCACCCACAGGTGGCCTCATTTTCTTTGATAATAATCTCTCAGTTGTTGTTGCCCATGCATCGCTCTCCGCATACATGGCTGTATCATTAACTCTTGTTCTGAATCCAAGGAGGAACTAGATAATTGATCTCCTTCTGAGCTGTCTGCCACACCCTCCTCCTCCCTGTCACTCATGTCTTCTTGGTCAGAGGAGCCTTCATCAGCAGATTCCACCGGGGGCAAAACAGGCCTGCAGCATGTGGATGTCTCCCCCACATCCACAGTCCTTGGGGCAGGAGCTGGACCAGAGCTAACCACAACAGGATCAGGGGTGAAATGCTCCCGGTTCGCTCGTGCCTGTCGATCGTCGGAGAACCAGTCATGAAGGCAGTGTGAGGCTCCGCCCACCTGCCCGGATGCCACCATTTGGGTTCTTTTACCCTCTGCCCATGTGCAAAGTGTTCTATGCATGCGCAGGTGGTAAAAGACTCAAAATGACGGGTGGGTGGAGCCTTGCACTGCCTTCACAACCAGAACTCTGACGACTGACAGGCATGAGTGAACCAGGAGCATTTTACCCCTGACTAGGATGCTGACGATGATGCAATTTCTATAATTCCAATTCATTCTTTGTACATGTATGTATGAACTTCTGTTTGGGTGTGTTTATATAGGCCTAAGTGATAGTGTAATAGTCTGATTTCCTGTGTGCAAGCAAGCAGGCACTTTCAACATCAGCTAAAACTATTTTCTCTTATCACTGGATATGAAATTAACTATACTTTTTAGTTGTACTAAATATCCAAAATTAAATACAATAATACCTCGTCTTACGAACCTAATTGGTTCCGGAAGTAGGTTCGTAAGGCGAAACGTCCGTAAGACGAAACATTGTTTCCCATAGGGTCGGACATCTTCATGATGTCAAAGCTCCACCCATGGAATTCCCTATTGGGATTCCCCACCTCCTTTCTAACCTCCAGATCGGATGAAAACGCCACCGCCAATTGCAAAAACAGCACTCCGCTGAGCGGTGCCGCCTGGCTGCAACCTTCTGAAACACCCAGGCGCTTCTCGGCGGCCTCTGGAACCCGAACCCGAACCTCCGGGTTCGGCGTTTGGGAGAAGACTGAGAAGCCCCCCGGCTGTTTCAGAAGGTGACAGCCGGGCGGCGGCTCCCAGCGGAGCGCCATTTTGTGATCTGCGGTGGGTTCGTAAGCTGAAAAAAGTTCATAAGAAGAGGCAAAAAAATTCCAAACCCCAGGTTCGTATCACAAGGGGTTCATATCACGAGGGGTTCGTATCACGAGGGGTTCGTATCACGAGGGGTTCGTATCACGAGGGGTTCGTATCACGAGGGGTTCGTATCACGAGGGGTTCGTATCATGAGGTACCACTGTATTTAAAAAAAACCTTTCCCCACATGTTATCAACATGCCTAATAAAATGTGTTTTTTGAAAAGCTAGTTACAGAAGTTTGACGTTGGAACTATTACTAGAAAAGTGCTGGTCTCCTCCCTGTTGGAGGCATTCGAACAGAGCTGTGTGTTGGGATGTAGGAATTTTGAAAAGTGTCAACCCATTTGGAAGACATCAACTCTATATAGAAACTAAAAGTTGATTACCACCCCCCTTCTCCCCTCTCCCCAATCTGTTTCACTTTCACCCTGATAGTTTTCTGGAAGTACTTAAAATTTTGGCAGTTTTCCCTGGGCTTGGTTTACGGTTCTTATACATTTTATTCAGTATTATGTTTATACGAATCCATAAGCTTTTCTTTTTATTGTTTTCTGTTTTATTCTTAATGTAAGTCACCCATATTTGTTCTGAAATCAGGTGTCCTCTACATCTTCTAATAACGAAACAACAAAAATAATTTTGGAGGGGGGTTATGAATAAGGACGGGGCTAGACTCACACATGCAGCTAACAAGTATATAAAATCTGTTTATTGCTCCATAAGCTTAATGCATGGTGTATTTATACGAATTTTATGGCCAAGCATTTATGTGGATCTATCGGTCTGCCGTGAGCTGGTATAAATATGTGCACTGATAAACCAAACTATGCAATTTGCGAACAGATCTTAACCAGGGGTGGGTTCTAACTCACCTCGTTGTCGGTTTGTTTCTTCCCTTGCCTCTGGGCATGCCTCATAAATGCAGGCACACTTTATGTGTGTGTGTGTGCATGCGCAGTACATATATATATATATTTAAAAGCCAAAATAATAATAATAATAATAATAATAATAATAATAATAATAATAATATTGTGCAGCAATAATAATATTGTGCAGCAATAACAGTTCACTTGAATGACGATGATCGATTATTATTATTATTATTATTATTATTATTATTAATTAGATTTGTATGCCGTCCCTCTCCGAAGACTCGGGGTGGCTCACAACAACAATAATAACAATGTTACAATGTTACAATGTTACAATGGAAACAAATCTAATATTAAAAAACAGTTAAAAAACCCATCATTTAAAAAAACAATGCAACACACGCATACCATACATTAAAACAAGGCGACGATGCATGTGCAATGTCTAAAACTAGGCTTCTGTGCATGTTTAGGGGGAAAAAAATCCTCACCCCAAATAATTTTTTTAAAATTCAAAAAAAAGATGGCGGCGCCCACATATCTGCAACAACCAAACCGGTTCTGTGATGTCATCATGACATCACCAGTGGGTCACTATTGGTTTTGGCGAACTGGTCCAAACTAGGAAGGACCCACCTGTGATCTTAACTAAAAGATGTAAATTTTTTACTTTATAATACAAAATACTAGTTGCCTGTTTATACCCCCTCCCACAGCTATCCAAATCATTTATTGTTTGTTGGCCCTAGTAAAAAAAGCTACAACCAAGCCCTGCAGGACAGAAAATTTGACAAAGATTTATTTTTTTAAAGCTTTTTATCCAACTATGCACGTCTGTCGAGCATAAATAAATGAATGCAATTAGGATAATAAATGGGTTATTAGCTTAGCATTTTTGTTTCCAATACATCAATAAGGACGGCAGGTTAGGAGACCGACAGGTCTAATTAATATAGCGCAGTTCTTCCATGACAAGCCTCATGGCAATGAATGGGGCCCACCGAGAGCATTCCGGTCTTTTAAGTGGATTGTCATTGGGCAACAAAATATCTGAGAGCCACGTGGTCCTGATACTGATTTCTAAGTTTATAATTTTCCCCATTATACTTTTTTCCCCTTCTATTTTCAGGCGAGCGGGGACCAAAGGGAGAAAAAGGCGAGAAGGGAGACCAAGCTGGAGAAACAGGTATATCTTAAATTTCATATCATCGTGTGATCCAGTAGTGGGTTGCTAATGAAACGGTAAAGGATGCTGCACTGCAGGGGTGGGCAGCAGGCAGGACGGGGTGGAACTGAAGCTGCATGCACAACTCCAGCTGACCCTGCGGCAATAACTTCCTGGATTACTGGTCTTAGCTCATCTTTCTTTCTTTCCCTGCTGCTGCTGCTGTGTGCGCTTTGCTTTTTTCCTCTTTCCTCCTTCCTGGCCTCGAACGAGCTTCCCTCTCTCCTGCCTAGCTTCCCTCTAGCCTCACGCGGCCACCTCCCAAGGCCAGGAGAGCCGCGCCATACCACAGCAGTCTGAGCTGCAGTCTTTTCCCCCTCATGAAGCCCTCACTCTGCCCACAGCTGAGATGAAAAGGCATCGTGCGGCAATAACAGTTCACTTGAATGATGATGATCATTCAAGCCACTCCCACCTGGTCACATGACCGGCAAGCCACTCCTACCTAGTCACATGACCATCAAGCCATACCCACAAAATAAGCCATGCCTACAGTGTGGCAGTAAAAAATTTGGCTGCCCATTACTTCTGCACCGGTAGCAAAAGTTGAGCTGCGCATGCAGCTTCGCTTCTCCTGCGTGTGCGCACACATGTCCCAGCATGGTTTTGCTTCTGCGCATGTGCAGGAAACAAAATCTCACGAGGAGATGCGCGCATACGTGGAAGTAAAAAAAAAAAATACCGAAATCTCACACCCCTCACAATATTTTGCTACCTGGACATGCACAGAAGCAAAAACATGTTGGCTCACGCGCATGCGAATGCAAGAGACACAAAACTGCCTGGGCACCAGTAGTGGCGGGAATGGGAATCCACCCTTTACGTGATCCCCTTTTGTGACCTTCTCACTAACAAAGTCCACGAGGAATCCAGATTCACTTAACAACTGTGTTACTCATTTAACAACTGCCTTGATTCAATTAAACAAGAAAAGTTGTAAAATGGGTCAAAACTCATTTAACAAATTTATGCTGACAGACTAAAGGGATATTTAGCTCAGTTTAGGAGCTGTTTCTTTTAAGAGATTGCATTAGGGCAGTGTTTCTCAATTATTTTCTGTTACGCCCCCTCTAGGAAGAAGTAAATATTTCATGCCCCGCCCCCAACTCTCCACCGGTATGATTGTAATATTCAGCACATTTTCGCTGAAAAAACTCAAGTGGTTTATCAGCGTGATTGGGCTGTAATGTGTTTAAGTGACACCTTAATTTATTTGGCTTCATGCTGTCCATTGCCAACATTTTTAGACACAGTAAACATATTCGTCTTTCCTCATGTCCCACCATAGTCACAGTGATCATATCTCCTCATCTTAGCTTTCAGGAAACTTATGTTTGTCTTATTATCTCCGTCTCTCTCCTCCTTTTTTTTCATCCCTGTTAAATATTTTTCCACGGTGTCTCTCAAGGGTTTGTTATGTGCACTTCATATCTCCTGCTCTGTGCTGTGTGCTATTGTTCGGTGCAAAAGCCCCCTACTCCCTGCGACAAAAAATCAGCGGTTCCCTGGAATCACGTGCCCCCCCGAGCATTGCTCCACATCCCCCCTCCCGCCAGAGGGCCCACCCCACTATTTGAGAAACACTGCACTAGGGAAATGTAGCTATAGATTGCAGTCTGGGTAATGTAGTCCATCACATATAACCAGGGGTGGGCTGCTGCCCGGACCGGGGGGCGGGGGGGACACAGTGGGTAGCAAAAATGGAGCTCCACCCCAGAGCACCCAATTTGCACTGAAAGATGTTGAAAGAAAATGCATAAGTCACACCCACAGTGTGGTAGTAAAAATTTTGATAGCCCTTCACTGCATGTGTTCTGTCGAGCTCTCTGGTAGAATCCTCCTGAAAATTCACAGATACAAATTTCAGACACACACACGTTTGAAAATTCAAAACAATGTTCTTTATACCGAAAATTCAAATAAACTAAGCACTCTTTTTGTATAGCAAGGAGCACTCGTCTCCAAACAACCTGGTAATTTGTACAAGTCCCTTATCAGTTCTGAGATATTTAGCTTGCAGCTGTGAGGCAATTCACAGTCCTTCTTTCGCAAAGTGAAACACACTTTGCTCTGGTTTAGTTTCAAAGCGGGGAAAAATCAGCACACAAAGGTCGAAGTCAGCAAGGCAGGCACGAAACACAAGGGTCAGATAATCCTCCACAATGGCCAAACCCACAGGCTGCTATTTATAGCAGCCTCACTAATTACCACAGCCCCACCCAACCACAGGTGGCCTCATTTTCTTTGATAATAATCTCTCAGTTGTTGCTGCCTATGCATCGCTCTCTACATGCGTGGCTGTATCATTAACTCTTGTTCCGAATCCAAGGAGGAGCTAGATAATTGATCTCCTTCTGTACTGTCTGCCACACTCTCCTCCTCCCTGTCACTCATGTCTTCTTGGTCAGAGGAACCTTCATCAGCAGATTCCACTGGGAGCAAAACAGGCCTGCGGCATGTGTATGTCTCCCCCACATCCACAGTCCTTGGGGCAGGAGCTGGGCTAGAACTAACCACAACGCCATGTAACCCCACCTGTGTGTTCAGATTGGCCATCAAGCTAAACCTAGGCTGTTGGGTAATCCTGCCCTGCTCTCCAACAGCCATGTTTAAGTCTTAACAAAGGACCATGCAATTGCCTGCATATAGGAGAAATGAATCTCTCTTCAGCTATGTTTAATGGGACAGATTATGAACATAATATCTGAGGAATTTCATCTCTTAGTAAATGTTATGAAGATACCAGACAATAAATGTAACCTGTATGTTTTACCCATTTGCGTGGAGTTTTATCTGACTGAGAAAAGCATTAAGCTCAGACCAGAATAAAATTTCTTACTTAGCAACACAAATTCTGAGCTCAATTGTGGTTATAAATCAAGGGCTATCTGTACATACTTTTACATTCCCAGTAAACACATCACAAGCATCACCACAAGCATTTTTAATACGTCTATTGAAAAACCATTAAACGACCAAGAGCGTGCCACAGATCTGTTTCTTGTTTTTTGCTCAACCCTGAACCATTTTGCTAACCATGCTGTGTAATCTTATGCATGCTTTATTTTCATCCAATACCACTCTAAATCTCATTCAGCAACCAACTTTTATCTCCTCATTTGTGGAAAATAGTCCATAACTCAAGCCCATTTGTTTCATTATACACTTTCATTAAATTAACCAGCAAATAAATTTTATTACGTTCATATGTTTCTCAATGAGCGGCTGAAAAGTAAAATTTGATGCATTTACTCATTGCTCATTGTAAAGCTGGGCTGCACTTCCTAGATTTGATTGCTGTTATAACTTGTACTTTTCAAAGATAATTCTACTTAATACTTTCCCAGCTACATTTAACAAAGTAATCCCTGTTCTATACACTTTTATTACTTTTCCTCTGTTGTCAGTAATGGCTTTCTTCCAGTATTCCAGCACAGATGCAAGCTTTATTAAGCAAATTATGTAGTTGCTTCTTTAAAAAAAACAACATCCATTATTATAATGTTATTTTATTTATTTATTTATTTATTTATTTATTTATTTATTTATTTATTTATTTATTTATTTGTTTGTTTGTTTGTTTGTTTATTTATTTATTGATTTGATTTGATTTGATTTGATTTGTATGTCGCCCTTCTCCGTGGACTCGGGGCGGCTAACAACAGTGATAAAAACAATATGTAGCAATCCAATAATAAAACAACTAAAAACCTTTATTATAAAAACCAGACATACATACTGACATACCATGCATAAACTGTAGAGGCCCAGGGGGAAAGAATATCTCAGTTCCCCCATGTCTGACGGCAGAGGTGGGTTTTAAGGAGCTTACGAAAGGCGAGGAGGGTGGGGGCAATTCTGATCTCTGGAGGGAGTTGGTTCCAGAGGGCCTGGGCCGCCACAGAGAAGGCTCTTCCCCTGGGTCCGACAAACAACATTGTTTAGTTGACAGGACCTGGAGAAGGCCCACTCTGTAGGACCTAATCGGTCGCTGGGATTCGTGTGGCAGAAGGCGGTCCCGGAGATAATCTGGTCCGGTGCCATGAAGGGCTTTATAGGTCATAACCAACACTTTGAATTGAATTCCTATTCCTGCATTTTTAACATATTCACAGTATTTATGCTGTCCTTTCCAACACATTTGTTGAATATTTATAGCATTCTTTTCTATTTTACCCTTTAACATCATTATCACTCTCATACTTATCTCTAAAATATTATTTCCAGAACTGTCTTGATTCAATTTCATCTCAAATTATTTCATCACTTTTATTTTGAATTCCATTCTTCCTGGTTCCTTATTTAGCCATTTTTCACCCACTTACAAAGCATTTTTTAAAATTTTATACCATTATTCTGATTTTTCTTTTCCTCTTAACCTTAACATTTCTCTCTTTGATTATGTTCTTTGCAATTATCTTTTCATCTCTAGATACATTGTGCATTTGAAATGAATTATCTTTTCCTAAGTACATTCACATCAGCCAACTTTCTCATTCATTCTTACATCACTATCCCAATCTGTCTTTCTGATCTTTGTGATCTCATTCCCATTCATGTCACCTAACAGAATATTTGTTCCAAATTCTGAACAATAGAACAATTTTTCTTGTCTCCGTTACATTATTTTTTTGTACATCACCCACATATGTGAGATGGTTGACTATATATAAATGTGATAAATAAAAATATATAATAATAACTCATTGAATCACAGCAGACAATTGATCCCCAGCCTATTAATTCCTATATTTGTAGACACCTGTAAAAGCCTAGTTGACACCAATTTATACTTTCTGCTATGCAGTTTAGGCTTTTCATTCATAACTAAAGATATATATATATTCACTTTCCCACAGGTATTTATTATTCTACATCAGAAAGAATGGACCATATATGATTAAATCAATTAAATTCTCCCCCTTTCAATTTGTTTAGTAGAAAGAGAATTTATCACTCTTCATTCATTCAGAAATTCATTCATAGTACTATTTACCATTTGTTCTTCTTACAATCAAAGTCCAACATTCTATATGCCACGATTATTACTATAAATGTAATGATTGAAGCTGGGGAGGCAAGAATCTTTCATTCTCGTTATAAGCAATTGTGTAAATAAGTAGATGGCAGACATTTTCAATACTGATAAAAGAACATTCCCTGATTTAAAAAAAGAGAGGAAGAGGTCCAAGAATTGAACCTTGGCACTAATATATATTTTATATACAATATGTTATATAATTCCACAATCATAGTGCTATGCAAAGAATTGATTGATTGATTGATTGATAAAATCATTTCTGATGCTTAGCTATCACATACATTAGGTTTTCTTTAGGATTGTGATAAAAAAAAAATATTTATTTATTTATTTGTATTGATTGATTGATTGATTGATCGATTGATTTGTTTTATATGCTGCCCCTCTCCGAGGACTCGGGGCGGCTTACAACATATAAAAAGACAATGTACATCGAAATCCAATTAATTAAGCTAAAACTTAAATCAAAACACAGAAAACCAATTAAAATGCACACAAATCCATTCAGTCAGCAAACCCAGGGCCGCGGATAGACCGGTATTACTGGGAGTGGCGTCAGGGGCCCGGCCAAATTGAAAAATGGGGGGGCCTGGCGCCCGCCAAAACCTCCCCAACCCAGATTGCGACGAACTCTGCCTCTGCGGAGCTTCTCCTCCGACAGCAGCCTGCACCTTCTTCCCACCCCCGTGAGGAAAGAAGGCAGGGAGGCCGGCAGACAGGCAGGGAGCCCCGATGGCAGCTGCGGAAGGAGGAGTCACCGCGGGGGTGTCTCGGCCCTCCGGAAGCCAAGCCGCGCTGCTGGGGAAGTGGAATTGGGGAAGCCGGGAGAGGGCTGAGCCCGGCCGGCTTCTCTGACGGTCTTGTGTCCCCCCCAAGGATTGCAAGGGCAAGAGAGCCGCGCCTTTCGGCTTCCGGAGGTGCTGGGCCAGGGGTTCGGGGGGCCGTGAACAGCGCCCGCCGCCCGGAGCCAATGGCTTCTTTTGGGCGGGCGCCGGCTTACTCGCTTGCATTCCTGCTGCTGGCGCTGGGAGCAGGTAAGCGCGAGGGGGAGGCAAGTGGAGATCCAGGTCCCTCTTTTCATGCATCCGCTCATTGAGCCTTTCTTTCTTTCTTTCTTTCTTTCTTTCTTTCTTTCTTTCTTTCTTTCGTTCTCTCGTTCTCTCATTCTCTCTTTCTCTCTTGCTCTTTCATTCTTTTTTTCTTTCTCTTGCTTTCTTTCTTTCTCTTTCTTTCTCTCCTTCCTTCCCTCCTTCCATTTCTTTCATTCCCCCTCTCTATTTTTATTTCTCTTTCATTCTCTTTCTTTCCTTCTTTCTCTCTTTCTCTCTTCCTCTTTCATTCTTTTTTTCTTTCTCTTGCTATCTTTCTTTCTCTTGCTTTCTCTCCTTCCTTCCCTCCTTCCATTTCTTTCATTCCCCCTCTCTATTTTTATTTCTCTTTCATTCTCTTTCTTTCTTTCCTTCTTTCTTTCTTTCATTTCTTTTTCTTTCTTTCTCTCTTTCTCTCTTGCTCTTTCATTCTTTTTTTCTTTCTTTTTCTTTCTTTCTTTCTCTTTCTTTCTCTCCTTCCTTCCCTCCTTCAATTTCTTTCATTCCCCCTCTCTATTTTATTTCTCTTTCATTCTCTTTCTTTCTTTTCTCTTTCTTTCTTTCTTTCCTTCTTTCCTTCTTTCTTTCCTTCTTTCTTTCGTTTCTTTTTCTTTCTCTCTCTCTTTCTTTCTTGCTCTTTCATTCTTTTTTCTTTCTTTTTCTTTCTTTCTTTCTCTTTCTTTCTCTCCTTCCTTCCCTCCTTCAATTTCTTTCATTCCCCCTCTCTATTTTATTTCTCTTTCATTCTCTTTCTTTCTTTTCTCTTTCTTTCTTTCCTTCTTTCCTTCTTTCTTTCCTTCTTTCTTTCTTTCGTTTCTTTTTCTTTCTCTCTCTCTTTCTTTCTTGCTCTTTCATTCTTTTTTCTTTCTGTTGCTTTCTCTCCTTCCTTCCCTCCTTCCATTTCTTTCATTCCCCTCTCT
Organism: Erythrolamprus reginae; assembly: GCF_031021105.1. Classification (NCBI taxonomy): domain Eukaryota; kingdom Metazoa; phylum Chordata; class Lepidosauria; order Squamata; family Dipsadidae; genus Erythrolamprus; species Erythrolamprus reginae. The sequence goes on along the minus strand of NC_091950.1, from coordinate 391,777,903 downwards.
CTTTTTATTTCTCTTTCATTCTCTTTCTTTCTCTTTCTTTCTTGCTCTTTTTCTTTCTCTCTTTTACCTTCCCTTCCTCTATTTCTTCTTTTCTTTCTCCTGCCTACCTTCTTCCCTCCCTCCCTCCCTTCCTTCAGTCCTTCCTCTCTTACTCTCCCCTTTCATAAGTTTCCTTGCTTCCTTCCTCTGTTCCTGTCCCTTCCCCCTTTCTTTCTTTCTTTCTTTCTTTCTTTCTTTCTTTCTTTCTTTCTTTCTTTCTTTCTTTCTTTCTTTCTTTCTTTCCTTCCTTCCTTCCTTCCTTCTTTCTTTCTTTCCTTCCCTCCCTCCATTTCTTGCTTTCCTTCTCCTTCCTCCATTCTTTCCTCCCTCACTCCCTTCTTTCACTCCTTCCTCTCTTACTCTCCCCTTTCACACCATTCCTTGCTTCCTTTGCACCCTTCCTCTGTTCCTGTCCCTTCCCTCTTTCCTTCCTTCCTTCCCACCCTCCGTCCATTCATTCACCCATTCCTCTCTTGATCGCCCCTTTTACCATTCCTTCCTTCCTTCCTTCCTTCCTTCCTTCTTCCTTCCTTCATAGCTTGCTTCCCTTCCTTCCAGATGGGAGTGCCCCCTCAAGCTGGTACCCTGCTTTTTCTCTCCCCTCGTCCTTTCCAGCTCCTCGCCAGTGACTGCCAGGTGTGGGATCCCCCTCCCCTCTCCCCTCGCTAGAAAGCACATGATTTTGTCAACAAGGCCTCTTCCAAGAAGGGAGAAGTGCCAAGGAGCCGTAAATAAGCCATGCTCTGCCTGACCAATGCCAGGAGGCTCTTTCTTTCCCTCGCCGTTCCCGCTTCTTTCTTTCTCCTGGATGAGTCCACACAATCGGCTTAACCCAGTTCCTGAAATAGCCTATGGCAGTGCTTCCCAACCTTGACAACTTGAAGATATCTGGACTTCAACTCCCAGAATTCCCCAGCCAGCGTTCACTGCCTGGGGAATTCTGGGAGTTGAAGTCCAGATATCTTCAAGTTGCCAAGGTTGGGAAACACTGGCCTATGGGACCTCCTCGCTTGGCGTGAAGCGGGAAATGATCCCCGGGGGATGGAGTGGCTCGGCGACTTAAAATAGTTTTAAAATGGCGGGGGGGGGGCAGACACTTAGGCTGTATGGGGCCCCAAAATTCCTGATGGCGGCCCTGAGCAAACCCACCATATATTCATCAGCCAGGGGGCAATGTTTAATAACCCCAAGCCTGGCGGTATAGATGAGTCTTTAGGCTCTTACGAAAAGCAGGGAGGGTGGGGGCAATAGAAATCTCCAATTCCAGAGGGCCTGCCAAACAACATTGTCTAGTTGATGGGACCTGTAGAAGGTCAATTCTGTGGGACATAACCGGTTGCTGGGATTCATGCAGCAGAAGGTGGTCCCTTAAGTACTGTGGTCCTCCACCCCGGAGCACCCAATTTTTACTGAAAGATGTTGAAAGAAAATGCAGGGCATCCTGCATAAGTCACGTCAACAGTGTAATAGTAAACATTTTGGTGGCCCTTCACTGTATGCCATGTAGGGCTTTATAGGTGATAACCAACACTTTAAAGCCAGTGCAGACCAGGGAGTGTTGGAAATATATGGGCATGTCTGGGTAAGCCCATGACTACTCGCACGGCTGTATTCTGCACAATTTGTAGTTTCCGAACACTATCTATCTATCTATCTATCTATCTATCTATCTATCTATCTATCTATCTATCTATCTATCTATCTATCTAATTATCTATCTATCTATTTGATTTTTATGCCGTTCTTCTCCTTAGACTCAGGACGGCTTACAACATGTTCGCAATAGCACTTTTTAACAGAGCCAGCATATTGCCCTCACAATCCGGGTCCTCATTTTACCCACCTCAGAAGGCTGAGTCAACCTTGAGCTAGTGATGAGATTTGAACTGCTGACCTACTGGTCTACAGTCAGCTTCAGTTGCCTACAGTACAACACTCTACCTGCTGCACCACCCCGGCTCATAGTAGTCGAGCCTCGAGGTGATAAGGGCATGAGTGACTTTGAGTAGACTTCCTGCCTGTATGTGGTGTTTGCCAATGGGACAAGCTTCTGCAATAAGTGGGGAATTTTGCTTTGCTTGGAGTCCATAAGTGACAGGTGGACCATCACCAGTGCTAGGTGATGCTGGGGAGGTTGAGTTGAGTTGGAGGTTCAAAAAGACAACCTCAAAAAATCCCTTCCAACTTGATGATTCTGTAGTTTTATGATACTCTCGATCGGGAGTATCAAACTCGATATCATTGAGGGCCACATCAGGGTTGTGTTTGACCTTGGGGGACCCTGGGGGGGGGAATGGCCAGCTCAACGTCACTCATGTCAAGCGCCTGTAGTGGCCCAAGCATTCTGCCAGCAAAAATATGTTCCCAACTTCTGATTTTGACTGCGACAGCCTCCTGCAACCCTCTGCCATTGAAAACAAAGCTCTATATAGGTAGATGTCCCACCATATACAAGTAGCACTTACTACCACAACTGAGCCCAAAACTTCTGTTGTTAAGTGAGACTTTTTAAAAGTGAGCTTTGCCCCATTTCCTGCCACCATTGTTTGTTTGTTAGTTTGTTTGTTGGTTGGTTGTACTTATATACCTCCCAACTCCCGAAGGACTCGGTTAAGAGGACCACTGCAGTTTGTTTGTTTGTTTGTTTATTCATTTATTCATTTATTCATTTATTCATTTATTCATTTATTCATTTATTCATTTATTCATTTATTCATTTATTCATTTATTCATTTATTTATTTATTCATTTATTCATTTATTCATTTATTCATTCGATTTTTATGCCACCCTTCTCCTTAGACTCAGGGCGGCTTACAACATGTTAGCAATAGCACTTTTTTAACAGAGCTAGGCTATTGCCCCCACAATCCGGGTCCTCATTATACCTACCTCGGAAGGATGAAAGGCTGAGTCAACCTTGAGCCGGTGATGAGATTTGAACCGCTGACCTTCAGATCTACAAGTCAGGTTCAGTGGCCTGCAGTACAGCACTCTATCTGCTGCGCCACCCCGGCTCTTAGTTGCTAAGCTAATAAAGTGATTGCTAAGTGAACGTGGCTTCTCCATTGACTTTGCTTGTCAGAAGGTGGCAAAAGATGGTCACATAACCCTGGGACACAGCAAGGGTCATAAATACGAACCAATTGCCAAGTGTCTGAATTTCGATCACATGATCATGGGGATGGCTGCAAAGGTCGTAACTCTGAAAAATAGTCATAAGTGACATTGTAACTTTGAACTGTCATCAAATGACTGTTCATTAAATGAACTATTGTAAGTTGAGGACTGTCTATATATTCAATTCAGATATATTTCTTTCTCATACATATACTGTAATATATACATATTATAGGGAAGGAAGGGTGTGGATCTATGATACGGGCAGTTAGCAAATTGAGCAGCATTATATAAGATCAACCAAGTCTTCAATGGGGATTTTAATACTCTGGTGAAGTTAGTAGAGGAGATCGTGATGGCTGTTCCTTCTTTATATGTATAAAGCTGTTCTATATAGTCACCATATTGCCCAGAAGGATTTTATTTATTTATTTTTATTTATTTATTTTATTTTATTTTATTTTTATTTTTATTTTTTTATTATTTATTAATAGAGTTGAAAGGGACTGTTAGGTCATCGAGTCCAACCCCCTGCCTGAGCAGGAAACCCTACAGCACCCCAGCCAAATGGAAGTCCAATCTCCTCTTGAAGGTGTCCAGAGTTGGGGAGTTCACCACCTCCCCTGGCAGGCAGTTCCATTGGTTGATCGCTCTGACCGTCAGGAAGTTCTTCCTTATTTCCAGGTTGAATCTCTCCTTGGTCAGCTTCCAACCATTGTTCCTCGTCCGGCCCTCTGGTGCCCTGGGGAATAAAGAGACCCCCTCCTCACCGTGGCAACCCCTCAAGTATCTGTAAACTGCTATCATGTCCCCTCTAGACCTTTTTTTTTCTAGGCTGTCCATGCCCAGTTCTCTCAATCTCTCTTCGTAAGTCTTGGTTTCGAGTCCCCTAATCATTTTGGTTGCTCTTTTTTGCACCTTCTCCAGAGTTTCGATGTCTTTTTTGTAGTGAGGTGACCAGAATTGGATGCAGTACTCCAGGTGGGGTCTGACCAGGGCATAGTAGAGTGGTATTAGTACTTCCCTGGTCTTGGAGCGTATTCCTCTGTTGATGCAGCTTAGGATTGAGTTGGCTTTTTTGGCTGCTGCTGCACATTGCTGACTCATGTTTAGTTGATTGTCCACCAAGACTCCAAGATCTCTTTCGCAGTCACTACTGCTGAGTGGGGTATCTCCCAGGCTGTATGTATGTCTAGGGTTCTTTTTGCCCAGGTGGAGGACTCTGCATTTGTCAGTGTTGAACCTCATTTTGTTGGTATGGGCCCACTGTGATAGTCTGTCTAGGTCTTCTTGTACTCTGAGCCTGTCCTCAAGGGTGTTGGCTACCCCCGCCAGCTTGGTGTCATCTGCAAATTTTATTAGTTCCCCTTTTATTCCCTCGTCCAGGTCGTTGATGAAGATGTTAAAGAGTACAGGACCCAGGACAGAGCCCTGTGGTACTCCACTGTCTACTTTTTTCCATGTGGATTTGGTGCCGTTGAGGACAACTCGTTGGGTGCAGTTGGTCAGCCAACTGTTTATCCATCTACATGTGTAGTAATCTACTCCATTTTCTTCTAGTTTGTGGATTAGGAGATTGTGGTCGACTTTATCGAAAGCCTTACTGAAGTCCAAGTATATGAGGTCCACTGAGTTGCGTTGGTCAACTGACTTGGTTATGGTGTTGAAAAATGATATGAGATTGGTTTGGCATGATTTGTTTCTGATGAATCCGTGCTGGCTATTGGATATGATCTTGTTTGTTTCTAGGAAGTGGGTAAGTTGTTTTTTGATTATTTTCTCCAGTATTTTTCCAGGTATAGAGGTCAGACTGATTGGTCTGTAGTTACCTGGGTCGGTCTTTTTGCCTTTTTTGTGGATGGGGACTACGTCAGCTCGCTTCCAGTCTTCCGGTAGGTCTCCAGTGATCCAGGATATTTGGTAGATGAGGAGGAGTGGTTCTGCTATGGTGTCTGCCAATTCTTTTAGGACTTTGGGGTGAAGTCCGTCTGGCCCTGGTGATTTGTATTCGTTGAGTTCCCTCAGGTAGTCCCTCACTGTGCTTTTGTCTATGTTGAGTTCGGTTCTGGGGCAGTTTGTTGCAGTTAAATTGCAGATTGGTTGGAGGGAGGTTCCCTTTTGTGTGAAGACTGTTGCAAAGTAGGCGTTGAGTAGCTGTGCTTGGTTATTGCTGTCTGTGATTTCTCTACCCTCTTCGTTTTTTAGTGTGATGATTGTTTCTTTGATTTTCTTCTTATTGTTGATGTGTTGGAAGAATCTTTTTTTGTTGTCTTTGACTTCCGCTGCAAGGTGTTGTTCATATTGTGCCTTTGCTGTTTTTATTTTTTGTTTGCAGGAACTGGCTGTTTGCTGATATTCCGCTTTGGTTATGAGTCCTTCTTTCCATTGTTTGTACTTAGCTTTTTTTCCTTTTATGTCATCTGCGAGGGCTTTGTTTAGCCATGCAGGTTTAGTTTTGGTTTTCCTGTTTTTCCTTTTCATGGGGATTGCGTTGTTTTGGGCATCTATGATGCTGTTTTTTAGGATCACCCAGGCTTCCTGAGTGGTTTTTCCTTCTAAGAGTTCGTTCCAGGGGCATTGTTCAAGGTTCGCTCTGAGCTTGTTAAAGTCCGCTTTTCTGAAGTCTGGGACTGTAGTGGTGTTGGGTATAGTAGCTAGTGATTGCACTATGTTGAATTTGAGAATGACGTGGTCGCTCTCTCCCAGTTTCCCTTCTTCTTCTGTTCCCTCTATTGTTTCTTCCCTGTTTGTTAGTATTAGGTCTAATATAGCATTCCCTCTGGTTCCTGTTTCAACTTTTTGGGTTAGAAAGTTGTCAGCTAGACTGGAAAGAAATTTGGCAGACTTTCCGCTTGGTGCTGAGTTAGTTTTCTAGTTGATGTCTGGGTAGTTGAAGTCCCCCATTATTGTCGTGCTGTGTTTGTTGCATATGTCTGTTAGTTGGCATGTGAAGAGGTCGTCCATTGTGTCTGTTTGATTGGGTGGTCTGTAGTATACTCCAATTCTGGTGTTGCTCTTTTTTTCTTTTATGTTGACCCATATGATTTCTAGGGGGTTATCATCTTTGGTTGGATGTAGTTCTGTGGCAGTGTAGTGGTCTTTGATGTATAGTGCAACACCTCCTCCATTCTTGTTTGACCTGTTCTTCTTGAAGAGGTTGTAACCCATTATCTGTGTGTTCCAGGCGTGTGTTTCGTCCCACCAGGTTTCTGTGATTCCAATTAGATCATATTGGCCCTCGTGTATTAATAATTCCAGTTCGTCCTGTTTGTTTCCCAAGCTTTGTGCATTCGTGTACAGGCATTTTAGATGTTTGTGTTTGTTTGCAGGTAGAAATTTTTTAATCTCAGGTTTGTTTGTAGGCTTGTCCCGTTCCCCTTCCTTGTTTTGTTCAGTGTTTTGTCGTATAGTTTGGTCACCCTCCCCTCTCAGAGCTAGTTTAAAGCCCTCCTGATGAGTTGGGCTAGTCGGTTGCCTAGGAGGTTCTTCCCCGCTCTAGTGAGGAAGGATGGAAGGCTGAGTCAATTTTGAGCCTGGCAAAAGGAGGCTTATTGACAAATAAACACACAAAGACATAGACAGCCCCATACACATTCCTCAGAAATTTAAATTCCGGCATTCTAGGCTAAGTCCATTTCCTGGGTCTAGTTGACTGGAATGAAAAATGTATATTTTTTTTCCCTGGGTGGAGGTGGGGCTGAGAAAATGGAAATCAGTGTTACTTCTGCACAGGGATAAATCTTCTACTTCCCTCACAAACACATGGTCCCTATTATCCAAGCCAACACTCTCTTTATACAGCTGCAGCAGTTTGAGATATTGTTTCTTTAAGAGCTGTTTAAGTATTTTCCTTATATTTCTCCCCTGGGAAAAAAAATCTGGGTTGTAATAGGCTTCATGCAAACAAATATATATATATAAAAATAATAGAATCCATGGGGAATCTCTTGGAATACATGGAAAGGAGTGGATTAGCGTACTCGCTTGTGCGATAAAATGGTTGCTTTCAGGGGCAGTAAGATAGAATGTCAGGAACAGCAGTTACTGCTATACATTTTTTAAATATGAAAAGGAGCCTGTTTTCATTTTTAAAAGAACTAAGAAGTTGGAGAGATTAAATGAGTGTGAAAGGAGACTCGGCCTCCTCATCTCATCTTTGTGTCCCATTTCAACCTTCTTATGCACCCAGGAGAGATGCAAACATCAGTAGTCCTCATTTAACAATTCAGAGAAAAAGATGGAGGATGGGGGTGCCCGAGTTTAGAATTATATAGAGAAGCATTTCAAATAGAAAGATTAATGGAATTACAATTATTGACAGAAACTTGAAAGGGAGATTCATTAATAATTTTGATATTATTAATAATATCAAAAGTAAAGAGATTTTATTTAAAAAATGGAGTAAAATAGAAGTCAATAGATTAGCCGACCCCTTGAAAGCAGCCTTATATATTTGGTCAAAATGGCAAGGGAAATTAGCAAATAGGAATTCAAAATTATCACCGTTGCATGTTTTGAATATAAATAATGATGTTAACCTAGGTAGAGTTATAAAGGAATTAAATGATAAAGGTATAATGAGAATAGAACAATTATATGAGACAGATGGAAGACCTATATACATAGAATTAAATAGTATATTTTGGATGTTGATGGATGATCTCTGGCGGGCCCGGGACAGGGGTTTATCCTCTGTCCTGGTGCTCCTTGACCTCTCAGCGGCTTTCGATACCATCGACCATGGTATCCTTCTGCACCGGCTGGAGGGGTTGGGGGTGGGAGGCACTGTTCTTCAGTGGTTCTCCTCCTACCTCTCTGGCCGGTCGCAGTCGGTGTTAGTGGGGGGTCAGAGGTCGACTCCTAGGTTTCTCCCTTGTGGGGTGCCTCAGGGGTCGGTCCTCTCCCCCCTGCTATTCAACATCTACATGAAACCACTGGGCGAGATCATCCAAGGACATGGGGTGAGGTATCATCAATATGCAGATGATACCCAGCTTTACATCTCCACCCCATGCCCAGTCAACGAAGCGGTGGAAGTGATGTGCCGGTGCCTGGAGGCTGTTGGGGCCTGGATGGGTGTCAACAGACTCAAGCTCAACCCGGATAAGACGGAGTGGCTGTGGGTTTTGCCTCCCAAGGACAATCCCATCTGTCCGTCCATTACCCTGGGGGGGGGGAATTATTGACCCCCTCAGAGAGGGTCCGCAACTTGGGCGTCCTCCTCGATCCACAGCTCACATTAGAAAAACATCTCTCAGCTGTGGCGAGGGGGGCGTTTGCCCAGGTTCGCCTGGTGCACCAGTTGCGGCCCTATCTGGACCGGGACTCATTGCTCACAGTCACTCATGCCCTCATCACCTCGAGGTTCGACTACTGTAATGCTCTCTACATGGGGCTACCTTTGAAAAGTGTTCGGAAACTTCAGATCGTGCAGAATGCAGCTGCGAGAGCAGTCATGGGCTTACCTAGGTATGCCCATGTTTCACCATCACTCCGCAGTCTGCATTGGCTGCCGATCAGTTTCCAGTCACAATTCAAAGTGTTGGTTATGACCTTTAAAGCCCTTCATGGCATTGGACCAGAATATCTCCGAGACTGCCTCCTGCCGCACGAATCCCAGCGACCGATTAGGTCCCACAGAGTGGGCCTTCTCCGGGTCCCGTCAACTAAACAATGTCGGTTGGTGGGCCCCAGGGGAAGAGCCTTCTCTGTGGCAGCACCGGCCCTCTGTAACCAACTCCCCCCGGAGATTAGAACTGCCCCTACCCTTCCTGCCTTCCGTAAACTCCTTAAAACCCACCTTTGCCGTCAGGCATGGGGGAACTGAAACATCTTCCCCTGGGCATGTTTAATTTATATATGGTATGCTTGTGTCTATGTTTGTTAGTATATGGTGTCTTTTAAATCTTTAAAATTTAAAATTTAGATTATTTATGATTTGTTTCCACGTGTTGTGAGCCGCCCCGAGTCTTCGGAGAGGGGCGGCATACAAATCTAAGTAATAAATAAATAATTATTTATTTATTTATTTATTTATTATTTGGATTTGTATGCCGCCCCTCTCCGAAGACTCGGGGCGGCTCACAACAAGTGAAAAGACAATCCAATACAATCCAATTAATTAAAATATTATGAGTTTAAGAAAATCCCCTATACTAACATACACACATACAGGCATACCATATATAACTTCAACGTGCCCAGGGGAGATGTTTAGTTTTCCCATGCCTGACGGCAAAGGTGGGTTTTGAGGAGTTTACGGAAGGCAGGAAGAGTAGGGGCAGTTCTGATCTCCGGGGGGAGTTGGTTCCAGAGGGCCGGTGCCACCACAGAGAAGGCTCTCCCCCTGGGGCCCGCCAACCGGCATTGTTTAGTTGACGGGACCCGGAGGAGGCCCACTCTGTGGGACCGAATCGGTCGCTGGGATTCGTGCGGCAGAAGGCGGTCTCGGAGATATTCTGGTCCAGTGCCATGAAGGCCATAATAAATAAATAAATGTTCAGTAATAGTAAATAGATAGGGAAATTGTATCTCATTGAAGCGAGGAGAGGCCAGGCACCCTAACCCAAACCCTTTACACGAGTGATGTCAAGTTGGCCTCCTTTAAGCCAGTCACATGACCTTTAAGTCACCCCGTCACATGATCGCCAAGCCACTCCCTTCTGGTCACATGGCTGGCAAGCCACACCCACAAAGTAAGCCACATCCACAGGGTGGTAGTAAAACATTTTGCTGCCGTTCACTGCTTGTAGGTATAACTTTGACAGACAGTCGAGCACATCCGTAAACAAAATCGGACTGTCAGGCATCTGTTAACAATTCACAGTTCATGCCTCCACTTAACTAGCACTTGAGCTGCGCTTCTAGGAATAGTCAGGGTGAGAGGGCCAAGCAGGACACTTCTAAACCCAAATCCTGCTTTTGTTCTGAATTAAATCCATTTGTTATTAGGCCAAAGTGTATCGCCTCCCAGAACATTTTGTAGTTCTGGTTAATAGTCAATTCTGAGATGTCTCCACTGTATATATCAGTCTGGAGATAAAACTGCATGAAACTGCTGTTCTGGCCAGTGAAATATCCCACTAGGAATGCAGTTGTCTACACCCCACAACTAAAGCCTGTAAATATGACTCTGGAGTAAAGAACAGCTGTTGCAAGAGCAGCAACTTTTCAAGACTGTGAAATATTGTTATAGTACGTTTCCAACGAAATGCTACCATTTAGAACAGTGTTTCCCAACCTTGGCAACTTGAAGATATTTGAACTTCAACTCCCAGAATTCCCCAGCCAGCAAATGCTGGCTGGGGAATTCTGGGAGTTGAAGTCCAGATATCTTCAAGTTGCCAAGGTTGGGAAACACTGATTTAGAAGGAAGCATCTGGCAGGAAGAGCCAATGGTGACAGCTTATTGGGCAGAATCTGGAGGAAATGGAGAAAAAGTGTGGCTATTTTATTTGCCCCTGCGGTAGAAGTTGCAAGAAGTGGATGTTAGAAAAAAACCTGGATTGTCTTGTCGCTTCTGTTTAGTTGAACGATCTCAGAGATTTATCTTTTGGACAGAGGAACAACACAGGTATTCCTCAATTTACAACCATAATTGATCATGGAATTATGGTTGTAATTGGTGGCTGTTAATCAGGGAAGGGCTGCAAAAACTTTTACTGTGGGCGTGGCTTTTTTGTGGGTATGGCTTGTGGACCATGCGACCAGGCGGTGGCCTAAATGTCATGTGACTGGCTGAAAGGTGGCCAACTTGATGTCACTCACGTCAAGGGTTTGGGTTAGGGTGCCTGGCCTCTCCTCGCCTCAAAGAGATACAATTTCCCTTAGTATTACTGAACATCCAAAATATACTATTTAATTCTATGTATATATGCCATATGTGTACATACATGTTACACACAGGCACACAAAAATATACATTATCTACTACCGGTATATAAAGTATATGTACACACATGCACATACAGCTCTTCTAAAATTACACACATTCAATCTCATTTACTGTATAGGAAAAACATACCCAGAGCCCAGAAGGGGGGAAAAGAAAAAAAAAATCAAAATCTTTCTACCGGTTCTGCGTACCTGAACGAATCAAATCAAATCAAATCAAATCAAATCAAATCAAATCAAATCAAATCAAATCAAATCACCCAGCTAAGAACAATAAAGGTGCTGAACTGTTCCTATCTCTCCTTTGTTCATTCCCACTCAATCTAACAGTTAAGTAGATCACCATGTGACTGTGACTGAATTTATAATCTTTTTGTAGAAATCGTGCAAATGCTGCAGTAGTTAAACAAATTCATTTTAGCAATGGGAGCTTTTTGTGAAACCAGAAGAAAATGCCAAAAGCTGACAAAAGATGCCAAAAATTGTGGTCATGTGGCTTCAGGTTGCTGCAAACAGCTATAAATGCAAGCTGGTTGCTCAAAATACCCTCATGGGACCATGAGGGAGGAGATGTTTGCAGCCACTGGAACCCCAGAACAGGGTTGTATATATTTTGTTTTGAAGGCCCATCACAACTTTTAATGGTCCCTAAGCAACCATGTGTTAAATGAGGTCTTCTGGCAAGGGAAGATTCTCCAACACATCACCTTCAGATCTCAAACGAAAGAGGGATATGAATGTAAGAACGGATACATTGATTATGAATTGTGCAAAGAATCACTTCAATTGATTGCATTGAGCCACTGGACAGTTTTATTTACTTCTTTAAGGTGGTACTTAAAAATACTGTAGTTAATGGTGTTTATACAATATTTCATCAGGAGAGATATTTGTTTGTTTGTTTGTTTGTTTGTCTGTCTGTCTGTCTGTCTGTCTGTCTGTCTGTCTGTCTGTCTGTCTATCTATCTATCTATCTATCTATCTATCTATCTATCTATCTATCTATCTATCTATCTATTTATTTATTTATTTGACTTTTATGCCACCCCTCTGAAAACTCAGGGCGGCTTACAACATATAAAATAACAATATATAACACCAATCAATAATTAATAATCTAAAACCCCAAAGACTGTAAAAAGACTCATACCCATTCAATCCACTAACTCACATAACTTTTGTTGGCCAGGGGCAGAAGTCTAGTAGCCTCAAGCCTGGCAACATCTGAGTCAGCGGAGAGGGGCGGCATACAAATCTAAATAAACATAAACATAAACATAACAAACATAAATGACTCTTACGGAGGGTGAGGAGGTTGGGGGCAGTGCAAATCTCTGTGGAGAGTTGATTCCAGAGGGCCGGGGCCACCACAGAGAAGGCTTTTCTCCTAGGTCCCACCAAGTGACATTGTCTAGTTGATGGGACCTGGAGAAGGCTGACTCTGTGGGACCTGACCGAATGCTGGGACTCATGGGGGCTTTACACATTGAACCTGGATCGGTAAGAATAGGCAAAAAATCTTGCAGCAAAAAAAATCATTTTTAATCTCATATATGTCGTCTTTATTTACTTCCCTGATCCACTTCACAGCTCTTACTTTGGAAGAGGGAATTATCCGCTTGATGAATGGCACTGGTCCTCATGAAGGGCGAGTGGAAATCTTTCATGATCGGCATTGGGGAACTGTGTGTGACGATGGATGGGACAAGAAAGATGGAGATGTGGTGTGTCGGATGCTGGGATTCCGAGGCGTTGAAGAGATTTACAGAATGGCCACATTTGGACAAGGTAAAAAAATAAATACATTACTGAAATTAAATAAGTTGCACTGGTGGTAGAATTCTGCCAAGAAAACCGATCGAAACAAATTAGGGTAAAGGTGTTAACGCAAATAATGTGGTGCCTTTATTGTAGGATGTTTATCAAATTGGATTCTGTGACAAGTTGGATAAATTTCACCAGACTCAGAGAGGGAGGGGATATTTTCCTAAGGGACTAAGAAACAAAAATCTAATGAACTCAGCCATCTAATCCAGCCTCAGTGCCATTTCTTGGAAACATATTTTTTAAGATCCAGTGATAAGTATGGGGCTTGTCAGCCGATGCCCAGAAGCCCCATTCCTCTTGCTTAAGATTCTGGAAATTAATAATTGTTGTTCCTAAATTATCAAGTTTTGCAGAGTTTCACACTTGCACTCATTTTCTTGGAGAAAAAATTTCCTTGAATATATGGTGCCCGTGACCTACCAGAAAGGATTGTTTGTAAGGATCAATCCAGGATCATAAATAAATAAAAAAGATAGTGATTTTATAGAAATGCCCATGTAGGATTATTTGGCAACAATACAGAAGTCGTTTTCTATTATCTTCTGGGATGTTTTTCAATTTCTTGGGCCCTGAGAGGTTGTAGAAATCCTATCCAAGTACTAACTAGGACCAATTCTGCTTAGACTTTTGAGCTCAGAGTTGTTTAGTTGTTGGCACCAAAACATAACTCTGGAAAATAGTTGGAACATTTCAGAGTGGGTAAGAAGTGCCAATTCAATCTCCTATTATAGGGAAATTCATCAGGCTTAGAAAGAACATCCACAACTGAGTCCATTCAACACATTAAGCATATTGGGCTAATAAAAGTAGGCTGCTCTAGGTTGGACAAATCTGGAGGACCTCCATAGGATAGTAGAGAGGCAAAAAACTCATCCCTTAGAAACATAAAAACATAGAAGACTAACGGCAGAAAAAGACCTCATGGTCAAAGCAATGGAAACTGCAGTTTAATGTTTCCAAATGTAAAATAATGCACTTGGGGAAAATGAATCCTCAATCTCAGTATTGCATTGGCAGTTCGGTGTTAGCAAAAACTTCAGAAGAGAAGGATTTAGGGGTAGTGATTTCTGACAGTCTCAAAATGGGTGAGCAGCGTGGTCGGGCGGTAGGAAAAGTAAGTAGGATGCTTGGCTGCATAGCTAGAGGTATAACAAACAGGAAGAGGGAGATTGTGATCCCACTATATAGAGCGCTGGTGAGACCACATTTGGAATACTGTGTTCAGTTCTGGAGACCTCACCTACAAAAAGGTATTGACAAAATTGAACGGGTCCAAAGACGGGCTACAAGAATGGGGGAAGGCCTTAAGCATAAAACATATCAGGAAAGACTTAATGAACTCAATCTGTATAGTCTGGAGGACAGAAGGAAAAGGGGGGACATGATCGAAACATTTAAATATGTTAAAGGGTTAAATAAGGTTCAGGAGGGAAGTGTTTTTAATAGGAAAGTGAACACAAGGACAAGGGGGCACAATCTGAAGTTAGTTGTGGGAAAGATCAAAAACAACATGAGAAAATATTATTTTACTGAAAGAGTAGTAGATCCTTGGAACAAACTTCCAGCAGACGTGGTTGGTAAATCCACAGTAACGGAATGTAAACATGCCTGGGATAAACATATATCCATTGTAAGATAAAATACAGGAAATAGTATAAGGGCAGATTAGATGGACCATGAGGTCTTTTTCTGCCACCAGTCTTCTATGTTTCTATGTTTCTATGATCCATCTAGTCTGCCCTTATACTATTTTTTGTATTTTATCTTCGGATGGATCTATGTTTATCCCAGGCATGTTTAAATTCAGTTACTGTGGATTTACCAACCACGTCTGCTGGAAGTTTGTTCCAAGGATCTACTACTCTTTCAGTAAAATAATATTTTCTCCCTTGGTTGACATCAACTGAGTCCTAGGGTTTTTCCATACCAGATCTGCAACCTTAACAAAAAAAACCAGGTGCTACGATAGCCTCTTCCTGCCAGCTTAATCAAATAGACCAAATAGGAAACAGATAGGCTAATCGTAAACTACATTAACAGAAAGTTGTAATTTATTTATTTATTTGTCCAATACACAAATACATAGGAAGAAAAATAGAGATGTAGTAATATATATATAGGGTAAAGTGAACTTAGAGGAGAGGATATATGAAAGAAAGAAAATAAGTGAGAGAAAGGAAAGACAATTGGACAGGGGACGAAAGGCACACCAGTGCACTTATACACTTATGTCTCACAGCATCTTCTTTACAGCCCAGGAAACTAGGGAGAGCCCTTCTGAACTTCTTTCCCTACCTAACACTATCCAGCTGCTCACTATGCTCTCTCCCTCCCCCCCCTCTCTCTTATCTGACCGTTTATGGCAGGGGGGTCAAACTCACATCATCATGGCAATGTCACGTGACATATCAAGACTATTTCCCCCTTCGTTAAACCAGGCATGGATGTAGCCAGCGTGCATTGCATCCTGATCACGGGCTGGGAATCTATGGACAGCCCTGGTCTATGGAGATTCTCACTCATCCAGGTCATGGTTGTCTTTCTTTTCTTTCTTTTAAAAAAAATATTTTTATTGATTTTCTTTAAACACACAAGACAGACTACATTTAACCTTTAAAGGAGCTACCAGTTGGGGGAAAGATCAAAAGCAACGTGAGAAAATATTATTTCACTGAAAGAGTAGTAGATCCTTGGAACAAACTTCCAGCAGACGTGGTTGGTAAATCCACAGTAACTGAATTTAAACATGCCTGGGATAAACATATATCCATTGTAAGATAAAATACAGGAAATAGTATAAGGGCAGACTAGATGGACCATGAGGTCTTTTTCTGACGTCAGTCTTCTATGTTTCTATGTTTCTACCATTGCTCCACTTATCTTAGAAGTCTAACTAGTACAAAAAATAAGTCTAACTATAGTCAGATCAATACAGGGATACGATTTTTAATATTATAATGTTATAATTTGCATAACGCAAATAAATGATCCTATCTATAAAGTATCATTTTGATGATATAATTAAACTAATTAAAATTAATTAATTAAACAAATAATTTAAAAAACATTTAATGTTATTAATATTAAAAAAAATACACTATCATTTTTAATCTATCACTTTATATCTATTATAACACTATTTTTTAATAATTAAAATCACTTATTTAGTTTAAAAAAAAGAAAAAACCTTATCCTTTTGATTTCTTAATAGAAAAGAGATGCTTTTTCAAGAGGTAATTGGAGTTTCTGGACTAGAAAGTCCAGTTACCTCTTGAAAAGCACCTTTGAGATCTCTCATCTGACCGTTCCCTCTTCACCCCATCTCTTCCCTCCATTTCCCAACTTCCATCCCAGGTACCATTATACTTCCCCACTGTCCATTCTTTGCTCTCATCTTCACAAAATCTACAGCTATCAAATCTGGGCTACAGAAATTCTGATGTCCCCCCCCCCCCCCATCAATCCAGGTTTCATGGCAGCTAAGAATTCGAGCTAAGAGTTTTTGTATCCAGATTTTTGCAACCCCAACATTTTTCTGGCCAATTGTGTGTGTGTGAATAATAGGACAATAGTACAAAATGAAGGATGAAGCAAAGAAGCGAAAAGCTCTCACGCTACTATCACATCTGTGCACCCTACACTTACAAGAGGAGTTCTTAGAGTCCCTGATGGTTTTTTGATGGATTGCTCTTAATTGCTGTCTGCTTCTTTTCGCTCCTCTGCTTCCTGAATGAAGAAATGAAAGGGAATAAGAATAAGCTTACAGCATCATGTCTATTAACATGATTTTCTTGATCGCTGACGTCCAATGACTCGTATAGCACAAGAAGAAGATCATGTCTATGGAGATTCTCAGTCGTCCAGGTCATGGTTGTCCCAAAGGTGCTTTTTTCAAGAGGCAACTGGACTTCCTGGTTTTTCTTTGAAGACATTGTGCTTCTCATCCAAGAAGCTTCTTGGATGAGCTGGAGAAAAACCAGAAAGTCATGTTGCTTCTTGAAAAAAGCACCTTTGGGACTTACAGTTTCATATATGGCCAAAGAAATACAGTGATACCTCTACTTACGAAATTAATTCATTCCGTGACCAGGTTCTTAAGTAGAAACGTTTGTAAGTAGAAGCAATTTTTCCCATAGGAATCAATGTAAAATCAAATAATACGTGCAAACGCATTAGGAAAGAAATAAAAGCTCGGAATTTGGGTGGGAGCAGGAGGAAGAAGAAGAGGAGGAAGACAGTCACTGCTGAAAGAAGAAGGTGAGGTGAGGGGAATCAAAAAAATCCAAAACTTTAAGGGTTAAAAAAAAAGAGGTACTCTGAGGCGGCGAGGAGGAGCATGCGACTCCCATACACCCAGCGCAAGGCTGCCTCCCATACATGCGCCAGAGAGAGAAACTCAGGGGGAATGGCAGGAAACTGGCTGGGCCTTCGTGCTGCTCTCAAATTTCCTGGGAATTTTTTCCAGGCTCGGGTTCTTAAGTAGAAAATGGTTCTTAAGAATAGGCAAAAAAATCTTGAACGCCCGGTTCTTATCTAGAAAAGTTCTTAAGTAGAGGTATTCTTAAGTAGAGGCACCAGTGTATATTGAATTCTGCTATATAGTGCAATATTAATGCAATATCAGTTTTCAGTTCAATTGTGTATAGCATGTGAAGGATGTGTGTTTATATTTTACTTTTATAATTATAATGTACATTGAAGATGGCATTTAATTTTGTTGTATGAGGTACAATAAAGTTTAAAAGTTACCTTTAAGTATTTTATTTTTTCATATTATTTCACAAAGATTCTTTTCCTAAATGTGATATTAAATATCAAATTTATTATTTTGTGATATTTGATACTAAATGATGCTGATTTAGATACTAAATCATAAATGAGGTATGCTAAAGTA